>NC_092858.1:9952732-9967575 GCF_032062135.1 Pyxicephalus adspersus | reverse complement strand
GATAATTCCTTGATGTGACGCTGCACCCCGTTTTATAACTCTTATCTAAAAAATGTCCGCGTACTATCCATGTGGCATGACATAAAACATCCCACACATCGGCACCAACTTATCAGCTGATCTCCTAATGTGAAGCTTCTAGATCCACAGGCAGAACCATAATCAATGCAATTAAAACCTCATGAATACTTTTTTTTGTTAAATTGGATTAGCAAGGAAAAGTACAGCTGGGGGTGAGTGCTGGAAATGCCAGACGCGGCCAATGCGGAGCAAAGTCTTATGAGTGGCCCACCGCTGAAACTCCCTCTTCATTGAAATAGCGCCGCTACTAAAATTCCCGGCATGATTTGCATCCATAAAACAGTCCAATGCGGGGCCACGCATAGGCAGAGAGCCTCACTGGTCTATAGACACGAGTGATGCCGGGAATAGTAGTAGCTGTGCTATTTCAATGCAGTGGCGGACCAGCTGCCGTTTATATTTAGGATTCCTTTGGGGGCCAAAAGAAAAGCAGGTTGGGGGCCAGATTTGGCCCCCGCTATTTCAATGCAGTGGCGGACCAGCTGCCGTTTATATTTAGGATTCCTTTGGGGGCCAAAAGAAAAGCAGGTTGGGGGCCAGATTTGGCCCCCAGGCCAGAGTCTGGCACCCCTGTATAGACCATAGCATTGTGTTTTTCCTGAAAAAGCGTTGTATGTGAAACATGTAGACCTTAAAGATATATCCCAAGAAATTGCAAATTTATGGAAACGTTGTCCACAAATCATTAACAAAGCACTTCTTCTAGGTATGCAACAATTATCCTTCCATAATTCATAACTCATGTGTTCACCTACGCGTTTCACATAAATTAATTCTTCAGGAGAAACACCATGCTGTGATCTATATTATAATAGACATCTTTTTCATTACCACATGATCATAAACAAAAGAACCAAATAGGAACTCACAATAATAATAAAGTTACAACATTGATTGTGGACAATTAATCCATAAATTTGTAATTTAATGTAATGTACCTTAAAAGTTCCACATGGTTCTTCGAAAACTATCATTTTATAGATATAGTTTCCTTAATCTGTTGTCCAGGTCCTTTAACAATGATATTTCTGGGTGTAGGGGGCTGCTAAACCTGTACTACACCGGCCAGTCCCCTACTGTTCCCCTTGTACTAACAAAACTGCTTTAGTCTCCTCATTCAAATCCTAAGAAAGCCCAACTACTTGCCTATCACTGCCAATAAGAAGTGTCCATGGATAGAGGAAAAAGATTCAGGAGTGGAGCGCCTGACTTTAGTTTTTAACATTACATAATAATATGGAATAACATTATGATATACAGATCTGTCAAGCAGATGTGCGCCTACGCTGCCTAAATATGGTGCCGGAAGAAAGTCGCCTATGCTCACAAGTCCGTTGTAAGTGCAATAAATGATTAATCCCATAATCCCGCACATTTTTCTAACTGGCTCATAAAGTGAGATCACAATACTGATAGCGAGGGACCTTGATCCTTCACACACAGTCGTGATCTTGTGTGGAGCTATGTAAGCTATTCTGCTTGTAAATACCAAGATGAGCGAGCACAAAGGACCAGCAGCGTTTAAAGAAGCCACAGAGCCTTTAATACTAATATTTATAAAAAGAGTTGCTCAATATCTGATCATCAATCTGTTCAAAAAGTAACTTGTTTAATATATTTGATGTGTTTATTGAGTAATTGGAATCTATCACAGTGTATGGCTCTCATAAATATGATGTACAGTTTTTCAGGGACTCTTCCACTAAAACTTTAATTATAGGTGAATGTTGTGAATGAATGCTTACTGTTGTGAATGAAATCCTTAGTGACCTGCTCAGTTTTTGGGAGCCCATAATTTTCTCAGTTCTAGATAGGAAGATTTACTAAAGATATTAGTCCATCTTTTCTAATTTCAGGCTTCCAGTGATGCCTTTAATTCCTAATGGGTGCGGTGATATAGAAAAAATTGGTTTTGCCCTAAAATTACACAAATTTGGTTGGAAAAAAAGATCTTTTTTTAAACATGGGGGGATGTATCTGGGGGTGTATTTAGGGTTGTTTTCGTCTTCATTTAGGGGTATCTTTATATCACAGATACCATTATCTATGCTGTACTTTGCTGAACACACTAAAGTCCTTTTGTATTTATAAAGGCCGGGCCACAGAATGCACCCAAGAAAAGCTGCATTGAGGGTGCTATAAATGCAAGAGATATTTGTGATTGAGAGATGATTGCTCTTGCTTACTTATATCTGTGAGCTACCTTTGCTACATTGTTAGTTTTTTTTTTTACTTACAGAACTCCTAAATAATTTTTTATGCTGTATAAACTTCGGGTTCCTTGTTCTGAGAATGTCTATAACATATATGTTATTTTAAGGGTTCTAAATTTCTTTTTGTTTGTTATTTAGTCACATTTAAATTTGTTTATTTCTTCTTCTATGTAAAAACAATAAATAAATCATAAAAACAAGATTGTTTAGTACACAAACAGGTCAAGTAAAGTTACAAGGATCTTCCATATTGTTAGGAGTCATTAAAAGCCCAATTTATTAAGTTACAGAATTGTAAAAGTTTTGGGCAATGGATTATGGTTGTTACTTTTATTGACCAATTGATTAGTTATAGCATATTTTTAGGGAAATGCAAAGTTTGTACTATCTGCTTTTTAGCAAAAAGAATAACGGGAATGGCAATGTTAATTTTAAAATATTGTATGTTTTTTTGTATTGTTTTCTATATAAAAATTAATAAAAATTATATATATAAAAAAGCCCATTGAATCCTTCGAAAGACCTAATTGCAGTTCACAAAAATGGTAATATTTTGTTTATTTTGGAAAATAAGTAATTCTGCACATTCCTTTTCCTAAAGCTAATCTAATTGTGTTAACATCAAGTTGGGTTCATTCTCGCTGATCTGCTGCAGCCCTGAAAGGTGTTTTGGTTTCCTAAGAAGACAGAAGAATAGATGGTAGGACCTGTGCAGGTGTTGTGTCTTGATCACACTGGGATCAATATAAAGAAATAGTACAGAAACAAAAGATTTTCTATTAAAACACACTACTAGTAAATACAGTATAATGATCTATTGTACTACGTGTTACCTGCATTGTAAATACTGTCACTGGACAAAAAATAATGTGCCTTTGGTACTAAAATAGGAGTACTTAGAAATATGTTTGAGTTACAAATATAGATAATTACATTGAGGAAATGTACACAATACACAAATATTGCAGTAAATTTACTGTTATCATGGGACGGACTGGTAAAAGAAATCAAGCAGACATGATGCAAGGCAGAATGATAATGCATGCACACAGGAAAACAAACAGAAAATCAGTGATTACTATTATGATATATAAATAGAGCTTTTTCAAGCTGGGCATAGGCTGTTTGACTTGCCTTGAGGTTCATTGGACACTTACCAAAAGTTGGTCTTTTTTAAAGTGAACCAAAACCCCAAAAACAAAAATTCACCAGGAGGTAGAGGTTTTTGGTAGGGAATACATGCAAAGTCTCTTTTACTATGTCTTTGTTCATTGTGGCTTTTTGCTTTTTTGTTTATACTGCATTGCTGATAAAAGTCATAGATCCTGTGGACATTTATTAGTTACAACATAAGTGGACACCCAATGGCCAAAGTGGATCATGGTGGACCCAAATGAGTTGGTGGCCAAGATGGCGGCTTTGGGGGATCCAGCAGGGATCTCTCACTGAGAGGAGGATTCTCACGGCTCCATTCATAAATGCAGCCGCAATACTCGTCCTCTCAGAGTGAGTCATGCAGCTTGCTTTTATGAATGAGTGTGGCTGTGGGAAAAATCAGAGGATTTTTCCCACGCTGCATTCATTCATGAGCAGCCAGCCATGAGGCTCACACTGTGTTCTTGGATAGAGAAACTCAGCTTGACAGCTTCGCTCTCCTGATTAGTCTTGCAGGTCCCAAAAAGTCTGTCTCGTCGGCCAAATTTACAAAGGTCACTCTCGCCTACATGTTTGGTAAGCGAGAACGTCCCAATTCACTGTGGGACTGAATTTAATAAATTTACTCTTTCATCCCTGGTGGCAGGTTCCAGAGGTTCCCCAAGAAAAAGGTAGGTGTGTTCCACAATCAACAAGTATAGTGTACATCCTTGCCGGTTATGGCAAAACCTCACCACCACCAATGAGAATTTAGTTCTGCTTTACGTGCAAGTCAATTTGGTCAACTTCAACCTTTTTTTAATGTCATCCATTGTCTCTTAAAAGATGTCATTGGTGCTGATTTGTTAAAGCTCTCCAAGGCTGGAGAGAATACTCTTTCATCAGTGAAGCTGGGTGATCGAGCAAACCTAAACTGGTTCTGGTCCAGGATTCAAAACATTTGCTAGCAAAAGTAATCCATTCCAGGTTTGCTGAATCACCCAGCTTCACTGATGAAAGTGTACCCACTTCAGCCTTAGAGAGCTTTAATAAATCAGGTCCCTTGTGTTTTGTCTAAAGAAAGTTGTAACTGTATTTTCAGATGTCAGTATATCTGTGGTTCTGTTGTCTCAGTGTAGCCATATGCTGCCCCATATTTGCAAGCAATGTGAACATGGGGGGGCTGTGTTCACCCATATGTATTTCAGTGCAGACAAATAAAATGTAAAACTGCACACCGAAGGAAGAATAAGATTAATGCCATGTGTCCAAGCTGTATATTATTAGAAGGCTAATTCACTAATACCCTCTTATTACCATCTCTGTAGGACAGTATAGTCCAATGCTACTTTTTGCCCCCAACAGAAGGCAGCAGTATATCTAAGCTTCCCACATGTGCATTTAAAGCAGACCTATTATCTCAAATAAAAGTGAAACATTTTTTTAAACTATTTTGGTGAGGTCCCCCCAAATTCCATCTGTTCCGCGACAGTACAGACTGAAGGGGAAACTACAGACTGAGATATTGTGTCACATATTAGTACATACACTACATACTACACTACATACACTACATTAGTACATACACTAAGAGACTGTGGGTTCTTCTTCCAGACATGCCCAATATGGGGCAAACACCATTAAGGGGGGTTTCCTCTAATGTAATAAAACAAGCGCTTGGTCTTATTTGGAGGAAGACATGTCACCTGATCTTGTGCCTGCACAGTGCTAAATCGAGTGACGTGAGAAAGAGCCCGCAAGAAAGAAGTTGGCGGTGTTAAACTGAACTATAAGCCCCGAAAAGAAAAGAGAAACCAAGACAGCACAGGACTCACTGATTGTGAATGATTCCTTGAACATTCATGAAAACAGGCAAAAAAGCATGTCAAATTGAATGCATTTTAAATTGCAAAAACAGGAACCATCCAGGGTTTATGTGGCTCTAAACACAAAAAACAGCTGCAGCCAAGTCTTACAATTAGTTAAAAAAAAACTCATGGAAAACAAACATTTCTAGTATAAGAAATAAAGTGGTAAACCTTAAACTGGTGAACTTTTATCTATTTGTCCTGGTTATCATTGTCATAAACCTGCTGGTCAGGAAAGGGTTACAGGGGAAATCTTCCATTGAAGACACTTGTCCTGATGACAAATGTTAAATTTGGGATTTCCTTTTATTTATTGTTGGTTGTGCCTCTGGGGAAGTACAGGGAAATCTTGCTGGACACGTAATCGGCAATACAAACCTGAGAGGGATTTAAATTTCCCCTAACTTCATCCAAAAGTAAAAAAATAAAATAACAATAGAGTTATAGTGAAAAACAAAGTATCCTCCGAACCTAATCTATGACTTGGAGAGGGCTTTAGCCAAGCTTTGTAGCCAGTAAATGTCTCTTACATTCCTGGACAGTGTTTTTTAGTAAACCGGTTTTAATGTCACCCTATGTGACCATAAGGCCTCTTACATGGCTTCACGTATTCTTATCCTGGGTCTCCCTGCCGTGCACCTTTGGGTGTGCTATTCCCACATTTGTTTGGGCGTTTGCATTGTCAACAAATAAACCGGGACCATGCAATGGAATATTGGCAGCACGTAAAACCTGCAATCTGCAGCTAACATGACACTATTTGATATTTGTCCTGACAGACAGGCGGCCATCATCGATCAACTCTGGCAGGTTTGGATTAACTGTCCAGAACTTGATAAGCAATAATCTGCTTTTCATTGTTTCCTAAATAGTTTTATTTGTCTACCTTATCGGCCCACGATAAGAGACAAGTGAAAAAAAAAGATACAATGTTTGCAATATTGGCCTTTCCCACGAGGCGACAAATAACCCGATGTGTGCAAACTGTAACAGTACCTTTATGTATGAAATATGAAAATAGCTAGAAAGAAAATCAAATAAAAAAGTTCTCTTAGTGCTTCACATTCATAAATCCAGGTAGTCCCCATGTTAAGGACATCTGACATACAGACGACTCCTAGATACGAACTGGCCTTCCCTGCTTGCTCGTGTGCAGGACGGAGGCTTGATGGAGGGGGGAGGGGGGGTTTGCATGACTTGCAGAAAAAATCTTTTGCTAAACACAGCTGAGGTTGTGGGTGATCTTAAGAACTAAGCTGATCTGTAGCATCTTGTAACTCTTTAATGACCAAGACAAACTCTGCAGCTGTTTCTTTTTCCATGTCAAAGCACACCTTGCTCCAGAAGTTAATGAATGTTGCTTGTGATTAACTCACAGTGAGGATTTTATACAGTAACTGACACCATGCTGCTCAAAATTATTCGGAGACAGACATCTCTCCCTATTGCACTTATTAAATAATTTACCTGTTCCGACTTACATACAAATTCAACTTAAGAACAAACCTACAGTCCCTATCGCGTATGTAACCCGGGGACTACCTGTAGTAGACTTTTTATGTTTATGTCAACACTTTTTTTTTCCATCAAGCAATGCGCATGTATAGCCATGAGTACAGTCCCAGAACAACTCCCATGAGCATGCGCAAGAATTTTGTCATCCAACCCAACTCCCCAAGCCAACAGAGAGAAACGAGGACTCCTAATCCGAAAGAATAATGGGTGATGATGGAAGCAATGGTGATGGAGCGGGGTGTAGATATTTCAATGCTTGAGAGGGGTCTCATTTGGTGGGTATGAGTGCAAATATAGTGTGAATGCCACAATGCTTTGCGGTGCCAAGCTGCCAAGGGGCACTTAGTATGGTGTATTAGTTCTGCTTTAAAGTGAACTTATCAGATGCCCAAAGATGTTCTTGGAGAGAGAAACAAATGGTAGATAATAGCACATGAAAACATTTTCAGTAATGTGATCTCTGTAAAAAAGGTTATAAATACACAAAAGTGTTGTATTCACTCTTTCTGTGTGAAGCAGTATTCATTCAGCAAACATTAACTACTGGCAAATCTTTCCTGTGCATGTGTTTTGAAAGACAGCAACTAATTAATTGCCTGTGAATCTCACATTATTTAAGATGCCCCTAACTCTGCTGGTTTAGGTTATTGTGCCATCATTTCCTACCTCCATCTGTAGTCTATTTATTTAATTTGTTTAATAATGTAATTCCTATATACAATAACAGTGTGAAGTCAACTGACAATTCGAAATATGATTGGCTGCCAATGTTTGCACTAGAAAATCCAAAGCAAAACCAAGGTGACCTGTATGCTATATATAGGCCAGGCCATTCTTTGCGGGACACTCAGAAGCTTATCATTGCTTGGTAACCTAAATTGTAAACATCTAATGTGGCAAAGCTCATGAATTCTCTATTGTTCTACTGAACAGGTTGAAATGGATATAATAGCGAAGTTCAGTATATTAGGATCAACTCCATTGTATAAAGAAACAAGTTCATTCATTTTGCTCAGGTTATAATACAGGAAATGCTAGTTAAGTGACTGACGTGATAAGTACAAATAAAAGCACAAAAGAAAAAAAACATAAAAGTGTGAATATATAGTGCAGTGTTCTCCCCAGCCCCTTTTAGCAGGGCACACCACCCAGCGCTTTTTAATAACAACCCGGCTGTTTTTGGGTGGTTACTGATGAATTGTGTCACAATACCGGGGGCTGCCACCCGCCTGCAATTCCGTCTCAAAAAAAATTCTGGGTTTAGCACTGTAGTGAATAAAATTACTAGTACAAAAATAGGTGTATATAATTTAAAAGCATCTTGCAAACATTCAGGAATCAATAAAAAACCCTCCTATCGTGTGTTACTTCCCCCACCTCCTAGATTGTAAGCTCTTCGGGGCAGGGTCCTCTCCTACGCCTCCTGTGTCACTGTCTGTATCTGTCTGTCATTTGCAAACCCTATGTACAGCGCTGCATAATATGTTGGTGCTATATAAATCCTGTTTCATAATAATAATAATAATAATAATACATGGCCTCTGGTGGTACTGCTGCAAGAAGCAAGCCACAGATTCAGTAGAAAGGCTACGTACACACGTAAGATTTTGTCATTGGAAAGGATCTTTTACAATCTTTTCCATTGACAAACGACTGAAAGATGAATATACGAGTGCCGTACATACGACCAATGTACACGTTAGGTTCTCGTGCGGCCTGTAACGGACTAGATCTACCCTCCATCTATCCCCCCTCCTCCCCATAGAACAGAATGGTGCTGAGTGTACAATGCTCACTCATTCATTGTCACAATCATCAGTGCACAGGAATTTGCAAGCAAACTAGAAATTTGGTAGAATCAAGTTTTTTTTTTAAATAAAAAATAAAAGGTGCACACTGTTAGGGTTTACACACTTTACTGAAGAGGTGTCATTAAATTGCTCCATTTTACAGTAATGGGTGGAAAATTACAAACACATATCAAGCACTTAGCCAGTCACTCCCTATCCATAATCTGTTTATAGAGATTCCAAGTAAAAGCAAATAGCGCTAACGGCATATACATTACCATTAAATTACAAACATCCGCTGGAGACTAAAGAAATGACCACTAAGTGTTTACAGATCAGTATTTGTCTGAGATAGCTTCCATCAGACGTGTGGAGAAATCCTAGCTTATAGATCTCAGGCAGAAAAAAGAATGTTTATTATCAGTTCATTGTCAGTAAAAGGGAAATAAAGTTCCCAGCAAAGTCTCACGCAAGAAGGTTTTAAAGCAAATACCAATTTCTGTTGACTTTTACATTTTCTGGGTCAGCTCAGTGTTTATTGTGACTGTTCTTGGGAAAGAACAAGTGAAAGTCCAACCATAAAAATAAAACATGAAAAATGTGTTTTTCTGAAATTGGCCAATCAGATTTCTTCTATTGTGTTCTAAATGCAGAAAGTAAAAGAGGAAATCCAAACTGGCAGCGAATGCACAGCTTCCTTATATCGTAGTTCCAATAGGTGAAGGGTAACATAGAAAAGTTGTTATTTAGAGGTTAGAAAACTTCTGAAAAGTCAGGCTAGGTGCAGTATGGTTCAATTTATTCATAAATTCATTATTTTAAAATTATTACAAAGTAATTTCGGTCCTCTAAAGTCCATGATTTCAGAACTGTAAGTTGTAATAATGCCAATGAGAGTACAACTAAAATTTTGCGAATTATTAAAAATGTGCAAGAATAGATTGGGTTACGATTGCCCTCAGTGGATGATGCAGCCACATGGGGCATCTGCAGTCAAAGCTGACTAGTGTGCCCCCCAACACCCAAAGCAAGGCCCCCAATGTAGTGACCAGTGCAGGGAATGCTGACAAAATGTATTCACCTGCCGCAGACCAGGGGCATGCACGTTGCTTCTCTAGCCTGGCACCATGGGGTGGATAGGTGGGCTCCACAAACAGAGGTCTGAGGGCAAGCAAGTCAAAGAGAAGAAGGGTGGGCATGCAGGTGGATGTAAGACCATGCAAATTATTGTGGGGGGGCCTTGCTTGCTAAGAAGTAACCAGGGTCTTCGTGCAGAGGTACACTTTGCACATGTCCGTCCATGGCTGCCCTGCTTGATCAAATGGTGGGGCCAAAAAAAGAAAATTAAAAAGTAGAGGAAATCGGAAAAACCTCAGCAGCTGCAAGTAGTTACAGGATAACCTTATAAAATAATGTGTAAAACATATGTGGCAGCCTTGATGTGCTCAGACAGCAGCAGTAGGAACACAGCCAAAAGCAATGTGTAAAAGGAAGCATTAGACATTTATTCCAAAAACTTTGCCTGAAGCACTAAGGTATTCCTCAGGGGTTGGGCCTGGCAGATGGCAGGGGAGTAACTAAAATTGTGAGGAATTGAGCCCAAGACTAGGTGAGTATAACGAGTAGTGTTGGTGTTCGAATTTGGGTTGTCCTTCGACCTGAAAATGGCTGTTCGTGTTTAACTAATTTTTTTTTTTTTTTTACAGGTTATCCTACAATGACATGATATCTCTTACTATGTAACATACTTTCCAGCACAGTAAAATTCTGATACATTTGTTAATTTTTTCTTTAATCCACTGCCAGAAAAATGTAACAAATGTATCATATCACTGTGCTGGAAAGTGTGTTACAGAGTAAGAGACACCTCTAGTGCGGGGCATCTTCTCAATTTGGCTGCAATCATTGAGAAGAGTGTGCGATCCCCGGGGTACTACAGGTTAATTAACCTGTAGCGCCCCGGGGATGGTAATGGAACTAACTCTGCAGTTCAGCTCCCACAGTCACATGACCGTGGGAACTTTGCGGTCACAGCTGTGACTGCAGGCGATCCCCGGACACTAGAGGTTGAATGGGGACAAGTTTCCCCAATCATCACATCTAGTGCCCTGTGTTCTTGGATAAAGAAATTCCATCCAAGAACACATACTACTAGTAAAGGTCTGTAAGAGCAATCTGATTGCTCTTGCAGCCCTTAACAGTCCCTAAAAAAAACCCTGAATTCTCCCACCATTGACTTCAATGGTGTTCTAATTCGGCATTCCATCACCTGAACAATATCTCACTATTCGATCGAATAGCTGTCGAATCGAATAGTGAGATATTCGACCAACACTAATAAGGAGTATATTGGGCTTTACATTGTTATTGTTCTTGTTTGCACATTTATTACATTCTTCCTACTTATTGCAAATGTTCTATTGGCTACAACCAATTCCCGCCCTTTCACTAAACATTTTATTGGCATTCTTAAGCAAGCAGATTCTTTTATTTGTTCTTGTTTTGTTATGTAGCTAACATTTCCTGGTATGGACAGATTTTTAGAGAATAAAAAAGAGAAAGATTAGTGTGTATTGTATGTTTCTATGAATGTGGGAAACTTGGATCTCCCTTACTGTGTTCTTAACTCAAGAAGAGAATAGAATATGAGGAAATAATACAACACAGAACCCTTATTTTATAGCTGGCATCTGACAAAGACAATACGCCAAAATATGAGGAAATAGTAAAACACAAAACATGTCTTTACCAGCTGGCATCTGACAATAACCCAAATATATGAGGAAATGGTAAAACTCAACAAAGTGGGATTTTCCTCAAACAAATGATGACTAACTGAACTCTTTATCTTGTTTACCAATGATAGTCTGTGACTGGCACAAATTCCTGCAGAGAAAGTTAAAGGCTCAGTCCTCAAAAAACAGCTGTTTTTAATGGGCCCCTGGGCAGAACTGACTTGGAGCCACTGTTGGCTGAGGATGGTCCAGGGTGCCGCAGCACACTACAGCTAAAGCCAATATAAAGGAAAGACTAATTATTTTATATTTTTTATGTAAGCATCAGAATTTTCCATAGTTAACTTGAAAAAAGACAAGATCATCAAATTTAACCAATAGGGAAATAAACATATCCCAGATAAAAACCCTATATAAACCCTATAATTAAAACCTGGTTTAATTTGCTCCAACAGGGAAAAAAAATCCTTCCTGATTCCATGAGACAACTTGATGTTCCTTAAAATAAATGTATCTGTTGTCTTTACTTTAAAGCTTTATTACCCGGTTATAATTTCTGAATTTGTCCTGGTATCAGCCTCTTGACAAGAGGCTGGAGCACAGCAAAAAAACTGCACAGTCAGCCAATTGGTTGGTCCACAATACCCTATGTGCTAACAAGACACATAATGATTGGAGGGGAAAAAAGAAGGACAAGTGAATTAGCTAATCAGCCTGCTGCTTCTTTATTTGCTGTCCAGTCAAAGGTTGGTGATGGGACAGCATTGTACACCCTTGGATGCACAGTATTGCTCTGGACTGACTTCCTGATGGTGACAACGCTATGCTATGTGTGACAGGGTGATAACTGAATGCCAGTTGTCACCCCATAAGAGGAAGTGGCTTAACAAGTACTTTGTAGGATCCCCAGGTAATATTTTTATGAAAGCTGCACATTTTAACATTATAATTGTAAAGTTTATGTGACATTTGATTTTACTTTACCTTTAAAATTTCCATCACACTCTAATGACTTTTTTATTCTTGTTTATTTTAGTATATTGCACCACTTGTGAGTACTCTGTGAGCCAACTGACGATGCAAACCACAAAGAGTGATTTTCGTTTTCTCCAGCTTCCATTATTTATTAGCTTTCTTTAAACAGATTAGTAACTCTGAGTAAAAAGTCACCCTCTGCCCTCCGCCGTACTTGTGTCACTGATCCAGCTTTAGCTAGGATGGCAGCACTGGGAATGCATGACGCATACATAAAACAATGCAACATTTGTACACAGTCATCTGGAAAAGATTCTGTTCTGGGGTAAATGGCAGGTTATGCTGATTCTAGAAATGAGAAGAAAACACGCAGTTTGTGTTTTTATCCTGTCGATGAAGCAAAGGAACTGAGTACACAGATGTGTCACCTCGGTCAGCTCGGTGACACATCCATGTCGTAGAATGGCTTTGAGGTCATTGACATTCACCTATGGGGGATGAATAATGCTCTACTGTCCATCTCTGACCATTTCACTTACTTAGGAGCTTGAATGGAAATGAAAAATCTTTTAATGCTTTGGATTTCATAATTACCTTCCCTTCTATCTTTTCCAGTGTGGTGCATCCCACAATGCAAATACATCATAATTACCAATAGTCCAATCCCATTTGGTGGCAGAGAAGGCAAATGTATGAAGATTTAGGCAAAAACCTAATACAAATTAGTAACCAAATATGAATCCTACAATAGCCCAAGATATATATAATTGTTGGTCTTGGTCTTGCTACCCTAATCATATCTGTCATGGTCATTATATGGGGACCTTTCATCCTTGGCTAAAAGTGCAATTGACCCCTAGGGTCTGCCACCTTTCTACATGCAGCCTTTCTATTAGAGAAGCAGGAGGTTCATCCCCCATGTACCATTAATTATTCCAAAAGCTGAAGTCATCTAAAATAATTTGCCTTTAGTAGATCCCCTTCCATATACTAATCCTCATGTCAGGGGGGTGTGGAGTAGGAAGATTTGCCACCTTTATCCTGCGGACTTCCTCCGCACCCTATAACTGATATCAGATACCTTCTTCACAACCTTTAGATACCTTCTTCACAATGGCCCCTTCGCCAACATCATCACATACAACACAGGGCGGGGTCCTGTATTATACAAAGGGGCATCAGGGGGTCATCCACAATCCATGGCTGGAGCAGAAACAGAGGATAGGGGATGGAGAAACGAGGTAAGTAAGCTGGCCAGAGCTCATTCTCCATGTACCATTGTTTATCCTAAAAGCTGAAATCATCTAAAATAATTAGCTTTTTTATAGCTTCCCCCTTCCATATACTCTTCTTTTAGTTTAGGGATGGAATGGACAAAATGAATTTTGTTAAGCCTCCCTCCCGCAGGTCATTCTCCCCACCAAATGACCATCCCAATGTAACTTCTTTGCAATTGCCTCTTCGCTAACATTAACATCTACAATAAAGGACCCGTGTCCTGCATTGTACAAAGGGGCATCAAGTAAGATCAGAAGATAGGGAAACCAAGAACAAGGTAAGTGAGCTGGCTAGAGTTTTTTTTCTATTCTTTTTTTTAATCTGCCCCTCATAGAACACCTATGATTTTCCAAAAATTGCCATGCATATCCTACCTTTCTGAAAGTTGCTACTTGCAATGATGTACACATGCCCCCGTATCCTATCCTGGCAGTGTTTGGACCTTCTGGTTGGTTGCTCAGGCACAACTTGTGGGAAACTTTGGGCGCTTTTTCAAAAACAGGAAATCTGGCATTCCCTCATGGGAATCAATTACTGCCATTGAAATACATAGACCTGAATGATTCCCACAAGGGAATGTTTGAGGGAATGTCAGATTACGTGTTTGAAAAATAAAGCCCTTTAAGGTAATTCTTAATATACCAAGTTGTGTTGCCTCTGGGGTAGCTTCAGCAGTCCACCTAAGATGGCAAGCTGAATTTTTTTTTACTTTTTTTATATTTTCTGTAGCTTATACAGATCACTTCAAAAAAGATTAACTGAGCTTTTCACACTTTACAGGCCAGCCTTGGCTTCTGCACATATTTGAAAATGCATTGCAATGAATGCAATAATAATGTGCTATTTACTAGTGAGCTGGGGCATGTATTTTATAGTTGTAATGATATCATAGAAGCTCACTAATCTGTTATGATTTATTTCTGATACGTTCAGGAACAAGGCCAAGGATTATGAAGAATAAAGCATGAAAAACCTGATCAGGAAAAATAAACATAGTAACATGGTAAGACTTCTGTAATCATGGTGTGAAGTTACACAAAGGCAGATTTTACAGAATATCCTCATCAGGTCGAGGACAAGGATCAAGAGGGATAATTCCTAGAAATATATATTTATAATTGCTGTCTATGACCAATAGTGGTCAACACTCTTGTTATAGGGGACCCATAGCAGCATCATAGGACCCTAAATAATAATCAGTGATTGTTATACAAGAAAATGGTCAATGGCTGCAGACATGCAACAAGAGATGGG
>NC_092858.1:9912192-9951997 GCF_032062135.1 Pyxicephalus adspersus | reverse complement strand
GAAAACAAATATTTTAAATGCTTAAAAATGAACAATTTAAAAACATAGTAATGATTATTTTGAAAGAATAAACCTCAGCTCCTTTTATTGTTTAGAAATGGTTATTTGGGTTTTTGGTTGCTGACATGAAGTTTGTAGATCTAAATGAACAAACATTGAACCATTCATCACATACATGATGGTGACCCTTGGAACAGCTGTTTTCCCCTCTTGAGGTTCATTATTGAGTAGAAAGTTATTGAATACTTCCCCAGCTGTTTCTGATGTGAAGAACAGCTGTCAGTGGGCGGCTGAACTGGCCGAATTCAGGTTCAGCTGGAGAAGTCATTCACTCTGATTATACTGGCTGCTCATTACTCATTAATCACTAGCAAGATGAGATGCTAAGTGCAGGTGAGATGTTAGTATATTGGGTATAAAGCCCCATATCCACAGCTGGGATGGAGTATCATATGTTTGTGATAGTGGTGCAAACTGACAGCCTTCAACCTTTTCACTTACGCCAAAATGTAAATTATGAATTTCAAAATTCTCTTTTGACAGCCCCAAAAAAATGTTTTACCTGCATATTACCTGCATTTTCTACAGTATGCCAGTACATAACGTCTGGGTGTGCTCTCTTCCAGCGACATAAGGTCCAAGCTTCTAGAATTCCTTTTCTTCCTATCCCTGCCCTATACAGTTGTCCTCTTTCGGGACCAACATCTTCATACTTCGCCTATTGGGCAGGCACTGATTATGTAACTACTACGCATGTATCATGGAATTACGCTTTCTTGGCATCCAACTTTCACAACATGCCAGGAAGCCTGCTCTGCTCATGTACACTAGCCAGTACACAAATAAAAAAAAATTCCTAGAAGGTAAATTATTAATATTATTAATAATATTATTAAACAGGATTTATAGCGCCAACATATTACGCAGCGCTGAACATTAAATAGAACTGTTTTTTTGGCAGAAGAGTGTTATTAGTATTATCTTGTATTTTTAGCGCACCAAGATATTACACAGCGCTGTACAGAGCCATCATCTCACCAACTGTATCTCAAACAAGCTCACAATTCAATGTCCCTAACATAATCCATTTTATTCTTGAGGGGGAAGCTAATTACCCTACCAGTATGTTTTTGGAATATGGGAGGAAAACCACCGAAACCCATGGAGAACCTACAAAACCCAAAACTTAAAGTTAAAGAGTTGAACATGGAACCATGGTGGTGCAAAAGAAGAGACAAATTGTAGCTGTAAAAATTAAAGTTCAATTGAAAGTCGATATTAAAGTGTTTTAGGATAGAAAGCTCTATTTTCATTTGATTTGAATAGAATTGGGGAGGGTTTTATCCGTTGAAGAGATTTCTCTTTCTATATAAAAACTGAAGGCATATTCGAAAGTTTACAGAATGGCAGAGAGGATGAATCTTTCAATGGGTACACCTGTTCTGGTAACAACTTTCAGAAAATTTTCTTCCTTTATATAAACCTCGTACTTACTGTTCGGTCTCAGGAGCAAAAGGTTAGGCAAAAACTCCACAATGGCACACAGCACAAGATAAACTGACCAGGATATAACCCTGTCTCACACTACCTAAAAACTATTTTAAGTACTTTTACATTTAGTTACAATTATTTACAGACTTTAAACTGGTGAAAAGAACATGCATAGACAGCACTTTACCAAAGAAAATGGCTTAAGCTATGTTCACACTGGACATGAAGTTGTGGTGCATTTACAGCCAGGGATCTGCTGCCTCTGGAATTCTCCCAATGGCAGCTCTATAATGAATGGGAAAGGGGATCTATGAGCGGTACTAGTGCCCCTCACTGCTGCCAGCTGTCAAATGTGCAGACATTGGTTCTTTAGGAACCAGTGCAGTGGTACAAGTGACCAAGTATCTGGTAAAGTGCCAGCCATTGGAGCCATGCAGGATCACTAAATCTTGAAGCAAATCTGAACCTGCACTTAGTGGTTTGTGGACTTGCTTTAAGTATGGGGTTTGTAGGTTTGAGTCATACCTTTCATGTGCAATTAGTATGTTCACTCAGAGTCAAGGACCCACTGATAGGTCAAAAGAAATGTACAAGTACTATAAGAAATACCATTGCTTTCTTACATCTAAAAATGGTATTTGTCTGACTGTGCCCTTGACCTTGGAAAAAGAAACCACATTAGATCCTAATTTGCCCATTTGTTCAAACTAGGCAGCCATTAAAAAAATATCAAATCTATTTAATCAACATGACAGCCTCCATATTCTCTCATCCCAAGCGTCCTTTGATTGCCTAAGGTCTTATAATGCAAACGAATCTGTAAAACGGAGCGTGGCTTGCAATAGCTTGTGCAGGCAAATAGAGCTGGGGGCAAAAAAGAAAAAAAAGCATTGGTAAAAAAAAGAATTGGGTGATTCAGCCTGACCACCTCCACCCACAACGGAAGGATCCCACTCCATATCTGTCACCATCGTCCATTGATCTATCTCTAAGCCTTGGTGTGAGAATAAAATCATCTCCCTCCAATCCTACAGTGTTATAATGCAGGAACAGCATTCCAGAGCCATGAGTCAGCCATCAGAACAGCTCATCTTACTGAGAAATCATTAGGCTTTCAGCCCAGCACGGCCAAGTTTAAGTAACTCAATCTGTTCTAACTAATACAGCACCAAACTGGCAGGAACCTGGCACAAATCATTACAAACACCTCTCTCTATCATTGTTAATGCCTTAATGGAATATATTCGAAATTCCAAAAAGTGTTGTTTATTTTTAATATTGCGTATTTGATTTGTGTACTTTGCATAGATGTTAATGATATGAAATGAAAATTACAGAGATGGCAATGATTAAATATTGTATCAGCAGAATCATGATAGGAACTCCAACTCCAACATTCTTCCTAAATTAGAGCCTTGATCACTAAAATCTTTTAAAAACTTATTTTTAATATAAGTTAGAATCTTCAAATTTTATTAAAATAATGCCTAATGATTCTTCCATTAAAGATCCTCTAACATGACCCATTTCAGTATGCAAAAACCATTCAACTCCTGACCATCTCTCTGCCTCTGATTACACACACCTGAGCTTGTTCAATGAACTTCGTAATGGATTTACTTTATTTAGCTAGTTTATTCAGAAAGGGAGAGAGATAATCAAGAGCAGAGTGATTACGGTATTTTTCGCCGTATAAGACGTTCCGGAATATAAGATGCACCCAATTTTAAAGGAGGAAAATCTAGAAAAAAAAGATTTTGAAAGATTATTCCCCTTCTGATCACTCATGTGCCATTCATACAGTATTCCCCTTCTGATCACTCATTTGCCATTCAAATTCACTTTCTGATCACTCTGTGCCATTCAAATTCCCCTTCTGATCACTCTGTGCCGTTCTTACCTTTTTTTCCACTGTACGGAAGTTAGGGAAGGGATCAGCAGGGGGCGCTGTGCCGGCTTCTTTCGCTCTGCGCTGCAGCCAGGAGGAGACACACGCTGCAGCCAGAGAGGAGAGGAGACATATGCAGGATCGGGTATCGGGTGAGTATCCTATTTTAATTATTTTATAACACATTTGTCGTATAGGACGCACCAACTTTTCGCCCCCAGTTTTGGGGAAGAAAAAGTAAAAAGCAAAAAATACAGTAATACTTACTGGATTGGGACACGATGGGAGGTCTGTTATATGGGTCAAGGCAGCTCCTGGTACAAGGTGACAGCTATCTGTCCCTGTCTCCCATATGCTCCCCTGCATTGCCACTCCAGATTCCAAACTACAAGTTTTATTTTTTGTTTGAGTTTAGATACAGTATGTTTTAATTATCTTTATATCTTCATTGAAATAATTTTTCCAATCTTTGAAAGACCTTCACCAAGATACATCATATCTGTCCATTTCCAATCAACCCAAGATTTTACAAACGTGCTTACAATCAAACAATTAAATCTCGTAGTAGTTAGTCACATTCAGCCGGACTTGTTCCTGTAATGTAAACGTTTCACAGCTCTCCAAGATGCTTCATCAGTGAGACAGCTTGGAGAGCTGCAAAATATTTTCAACATTAAAAGAAACAAACTTTAGGTATACAATGACCTGAATAAATGAGAATCTTTACAAACAAATTGAGCAACTGTTTTCATTTTAGATTAACTTCAAATCAGGGTCATACAGAAAAACTGGAAAAAAAATGCCTCATTCATACGCCTGTCAACTTATATATTTTTATATTTTTTGTGTTTGCTTGTGGGCCGCTGTCTCTTCCTGCCACTGTGCCAAAAAAACACGTGTTCTACTCCTTATTCTTTTCTTACATTTGATGCATAGATTGCAATGATATTATT
Source organism: Pyxicephalus adspersus (assembly GCF_032062135.1). Taxonomy (NCBI): domain Eukaryota; kingdom Metazoa; phylum Chordata; class Amphibia; order Anura; family Pyxicephalidae; genus Pyxicephalus; species Pyxicephalus adspersus. The sequence goes on along the minus strand of NC_092858.1, from coordinate 9,947,665 downwards.
GCAACACTGAAGCACAGCTGTACATTTATCAAGATTACATTTGAAGTTCTGCTGCAGATTTGCTATTTTGTAATACATCACTAACCTAGTTAATGGTAATAATGTTATATTTACATCCAAATGGTTACTATAGAAAGAAAGAGAAAACTCTTTCCAAAAGCAATCCAAGAGAAATCATTGGCACACCACCAATACCTTTAACCTATTAGGAATATTTTTTGCTTACAGTTAACTTTTGCCTTCCTTTATGCGATTGATTTTTTCCCCATGTACAATCAATCCTAAGTCCCTGCTTGCTCAGTTTCCACACCAAGGTATTATGAAATACAATTTTAAATAAATGTGGCTTTTTGTCTGTATATAAAGATTGTTACAAAAAAATGTCCATATAGTTAATTTACCTCAATCTCCAGAGACCTAACAAAGTCCGCCTGTTGCCAGTGGAAGTCAGGGATTCTTATGTCGGGAAAAGCTTTGATATTTCCCACATCCCCTCCATATATAGCTCATGATTCCTTCTCTAAGTCACTGTGACAATGGTCATTTACATGTTTTACATACAGTATAAATATGTCATCTCCTCCACCCCTTTGCCAGGAATGGACAAACAGTGACGTTGATCTGGCTTAGTCCAAATCTCGTATCCGGGGACTTTGTGAAATGTAATGCCTTTTAGTCTGTCTATCCCATGACCAAATATTATAGATGAGGATAGACTTTAAACTTTGAACTACATTGTCCCCTAGACAAGGTAGAAAAAAATTGGAACTCTGCTGCAATACTCACTTTGTTGTGCCCCATTGTAATTTTTATGCCACAAGATGCCCTCAGTCTTATGGATATGATATGTTAATAAAATATGCACCTTCTCCTAAACTAATACCAGATGATTAGTGGTAATCAGTTCCAATTCCAATACAACCCTAAGCAATTCTGACCTCATATCGGAACTTGGAGCTCATCAAGTTCAGATATCTCGCATATAGGCAAAAGTGCCCACACTCAGGATCATCTAATGACAGTGCATTGGCACACCCATCTCCATCTTTTACAGGAATGACCATCCCATTTGGAATGGCTGGGCTGTACAACCAATTGACTGACATAAAGCCAATCCAATGACAGCTGTCAACATCTGCTGGTTGAATTAACTGAGCCAATAAATAAATATTTTTGATTTGGAAATTGTGACTTCACCAATTGCATGCCGGTTCTGGGACAATGAGGTTGATATAAAGGAATATAAGCTATGAACATAGCAAAGTGAATTATCTCTTTGAAAGGGTATTTCACTTAGCTTAGTAAATGAAATGAAACTCTGCTGAGATCAACTATCCAACCATGTGCAAGAACATATCTTGTTTCTTAGATTTCCTTGCACATGTTCAGTGTTTCTTTCCAACTTAACTTTTCACTACATTCACTATACTAAGGGAGTTATCTTTAGTGCAATGTATATATTCACCTTGGTAAGTGAACTTCCTAAATTTAGTAAATCAGCCCCAATGAAATCAGAAACATCCAGGTAAATGGCATTTTTAAAAGGAGCTGACAGTGTATTTGTCTCTGGTTTCTGTATAAGATAACATTATAGTATATAGTTACACTTTATCTTTACAAAACCTATATATCAGTCTCAGGTAACAATGAATCTACCTGTCAGGCACTTGTATACTTTATGTAGATGCCATTTACTTATAGATCAGTGTGTTGTGACGTAAGCGACTTCATCTGGTCTCTAGCGATAATAAAGGCGTGGTAGGATTATATAAGTTTCCAGCCTGGAGGCCTTTTTGACATGCCATGCATAGCTTCAGTCCTCCAGGAGTTTAATCAAACTAAACCTTTAAATTTTTTGCTAAATTTTTGCAACCTTTATCTAAGATATGCACAAACCCACTGCAACACAATACAAGGCATGTCTCCGCTATCATATCATATACACACAAATACACACAAGTATGCAAATTGTCTTCACAAAATAAAACACAATCACAGCACAGCAAAATACACACAGATAACAAACAACAAAGTTTAAGCTGGCATAAGATAATCGCCGCCTATTCCAGCTGCACTAATATCAGGTAAAAGCCTACTGACCGTTCGCTGATGGAAGAATCGATCGGACGGTTATGAAAGCCTGGTCTAATCAATGTTCTTACTCCCATGTGATAATCTGGATCTGTTCCAGCTGCAGTATAAACTGTTAGAGAAGAATTAAACATGCAATCTTTCCTGTATATACACACGCACCAGTCACTTTATTAGGTACAAATGTTTAACTGCTTGTTAACGTAAAAAAAAACAAATCAGTCGATCACATGGCAGCCACATAAACATTGTCATGGCTGACCTGAGCATCAGAATTGGGAAGAAGATGATTTAGGTGACTTAAAGAGGAACTAAACCCAGGATACTCCCGTCTCCATTCTGTTTCAGGGCATTGCCATGTTTGACCCCATTAGGCTACGTATACACGTCCAATGGTTCTCGCCCCATAATCGGCTCAGGGACGATATTGGATGAGAATCTGGCATGTGTACAGCGCCTGCCATCCCTTGTCCGAACGACCATCCTGGTGGATCCACGGATGATGGACAATGAATGATCCTACTGGAAGCAAAGGGGGAGAGCGCAGCAAGATGCCACTCTGACGTTCTCCCCCCCTCCTGTCCATAGAGCAGAACGGTTCTGTATGTACAGCGCTCGTTCATGGATTGTAAAAGATCCTTTCCAACGACAATAAATGCACATGTGTATACAGCTTTAATTCCTGAAACGGATCTTTGGTCATCCTAATTGGTCTGCCCATCGCCTGTCCCTGCCATAAATCTGCCAGATCACTAAATGTTCAATGTGGGACTTTAGTTCCACCTTAAGGTGCCATGCCAGTCTGCTAGAAACAGGGACCTGAGGCTACAAATTGCAAAGGCTCGCCAAAATTGGACAAAAGAAGATTGGAAAAACAAAGACCTGGTCTCATGAGTCTTGATTTCTGCTGCAACATTTGAATGGTAGGGTCAGAATTTGGCGTCAACATGAAAGAATGGATACATCCCGCTTTTTATTAACAAATCAGACTGGTGGTGATGTAATGGTGTTAGGGACTTTTTTTGCTGCACTTTGGGCCCCATGGTACCAACTGAGTATTGTTTAAATGCCACAGTTAGCCTTAGTGTTGTTGTTGACCATCTCCATTGCTTTATAGCCACAGTGTTCACGTCTTCTGATGGCTACTTCCAATAGGATAACACTCCATGTCATAAATATCAAATCATTTCAAAATATTAATAATGTCATGAACAATTACAGCAATTTTGAAAGTGACATCAGATCCTACCTGGTGCAACTAACTGGTTTTATATATATATTTATTTAGATTATATACGAGTCTATAGGTGAAAATAGTCTCAAGAGCTGTCAAGTTTTTTATCTTGCTTGTTTGCAAATGGGAACACTTAGATCAATCTCAGATGTTGTGTACACAAACCATAAACACATTACCTTGCACAGTTAAAGAGACCCTGTCACCCTTTTTATGTAAGCAAAAGTGCCAGGATCTTTAAAGTCCATCCTATGTTCATGAAGTCATAAAGTGCATGAGAAGAACTTTGCTTTTGTCAGTATTTGGTTACTCATGAGTTATTTCTATTGATTCAAATGGAAAGGCCATTTACCATTCATCTTAATGGTAGACAGCTACTGTATAGATATAAACAGACTGACAGCTACAGGAGCCAGGGGTAAGGCAATGTACACACAATTTATGTCAGTGGAAACAATCTTTTCTAGTTGTTTCCAATGACAGTAGAATAAACAGGCGCTGTAAACACAACATTCTTCAGTTCTATGTAGAAGGATGGATAGAGGAGGAAAGCAGGTGTTGCTCTGCTGGTCCTCCTCCATAGAAAATGATGGTAGTCATTCACACTCGGTCATTCATTGATCCACCAGGAGTACTGTATACATGCCAGCTTTTTGCCCCAGGCAATCACAATTATTTATCTCAGGGGACAAATATCTAGTGTGTGTATGTAGCCTAAATTTTACTCACGTGCCCCTCAAAAAATAGCAATTAACTGAGGAAGAGGATTGGCTGCAAAAAAACTTTTGGCTGAACTTCAGCTTTATCCTTAATACTAAATCTCTTCGAATCTAACCCTCATATCAATCCTGAAAGCATATGTCAAGCAATTTAATACATTTTTCCCCAGTTTTTTACAATACCCAGTGTTGTTCCAGAATGTGCTCCTACCTTCCTCCCGACAACACAACTCTGAATTTAATTTCTAAATTAAGCAAAGCCCTCTTCTCATTTACCCCCCTGTTCATCTCCACCTTAAGGAGTCAGAGTCATACAAAGCCCACAGGATTTCTAGTGAAATTACCAAGTTATTTTTTTGCATTTATCAAACAGATAAAACTCTTTCAATGTACTTAGCAGAGCAAAAAGATAAGTTCATAGCTAAAGTTTACATAAACTTTAACCTTAACCACTTACAGCTATGTTTTGAAGATAGGAGAAATAAATGCATTTAAGCTCAAAGAATACAGACAAATGGCACACCCATACCATGCCCCCATTTAGAGAACCATAAAAAGATTAATATGTAAACTATGATTGTATAAATGGGAAAGTGTTTTTTCCACAACTATGTTTTTTTTATATTCACTTGGGAAAAATGGAATATTTAGAGGCTGGATGAAGGTTTACTGCAAAAAAACACTTTGTAATAATTAAATATTATAATATATAGAGGTGTATATATCCACCAACAAAGAGAGACAAGTAAGGAAAAAGAGGGAATAGAGGGAAAGTCCTTCTAATTTAGGCATTGTTGGGAGGTAAGAAGGAAAGTAGCTCCAAATCAAGGACAGTTAGGAGGTATGAGTGCCAGTCCTCCCAAATCAGACAGATGGGAGGTATGAAGAGAGACAGTCCCTCCAAATCAGAGACAGTTGGGTGGTATGAAGAGAGACAGTCCATCCAAATCAGAGACAGTTGGGTGGTATGAAGAGAGACAGTTCCTCCAAATCAGAGATAGTTGGGAGGAATGAAGATGGACAGTTCCTGTAAATCAGGGACAGCAGATAGTTTTTTTGGAGTATTGGTATTTGGGAGATATGTTTACAGTAATCTAACTGCTAACTGTTAATAATAACCCTTTGTGACCCGTCGTTATCCCCTGCTTACCGAAATGGTATTCCCCCGTCAGCTCCTGTTCCTCCTGGTGCAAAATCAAAGCAATGCCAACCAGATGGAGGTAAAAATCACTGCTGCATACAATAAATTATCGATAGATCTACTGTCCCTATCTATTCATGTTTCCGTGTAATTGGTCCATTCCCTCTGTTACTTACTAAACTTCCAATGCACCATTTCCAGCTAAACCTGTCTATAAAACAAGAATGTTTACTTCCTGGAATCTGTCTGTTCCCAATCGCTCATTTTAAGCCCTCTGACAGCTCCAGTCTTCTGCTTTTATCTTTACTAATTATTTATTAACTACACACAATCTTTTTAGATAAGCTAACATGTAAATATGCACAGCAAGGATACAGAAGAGGAATGAAAATGTATACAGATTGTGTCACTAAATTTGCACTACCAAAATTAGCAAACTCATAACTTAACAAAACTGGAGGAAAAGAAAATCAAGAGCTTTTCTCTACTAAATATATTTATTTCATTTTGCTGGTGAATAATATCTTGGTGCTATATAAAACCTGTTTATTAATAATAATAATAATAATAGGTGAAACTTGATTGGTTATCTTGGCGTTTCTGGATATTGGTAAAACAATATTTGCAATGAATTTTACTTGCTCGCTGTGGTATATTTTAGGACATATATGGCTCAGTATATGGTGATGTTATCAGCGTTCTTATAACCAAACACTAATTTGATTTCTGATCCAAAGAATGGATTTAATAAAAATCTGACGAGAAATTGAGCAGCCAATTCTAAGACAGCAATTTTGTTAGTTCTGATCAGTTGTAAAGAGATTGGACATGTTGGTAAATATCGATCAAAAGTGAACAAGCTGCATTGTATGCATTGACATTCAAGTAGAATTCTGATCAGAAAGAGGGAGGACATTAGGAAAATCAGAATTTCATACACATGCACTTTTGATTGATTGATTTCAGAATATTGATCAGATCAGTCAGTGGAGCACAACATTGGCAGTGAATCTGTTCATGTGAATCAGGCTTTACTTTCATTGGCTAGAAAGCAATTTCCCTGAGATGAAAGAAACAGTAAAGCAAGACTGTTTAGGTTCATTGTGATCCCCCATGGTGCTAAAATAGAAAAGGGAAAATTTCCAATGCTACTTGTGAGACAAATCCAAGCATTATCCAGTCAGAGAGAAACCTTCAAAGGTTCTAAGTGCAAACTTGATGGAATTAACAATTAACAAATGGAAGTGGAATTAACAAGTGGTTACCAATTTGCCTGTCTACCATAATGTTTCAACCAGAACTCCGTAAAACCCCGGGGTTCCCCAGTGCTCTCTGTACAGTGCTCGTTCTTTCTACAGTTTCTGGAAATGACCATTACAAGGCTTGACATGTGGATTTAAGTGTAGAAATAATGACCTCTACATTGATTCCCACTGTGATAATAACTTGCTTATCTGTGAACTATACAATACGTGACATTGACCTTTTGTCCCTTGTAATCATGAGTTAACAATAGAGAAGAAGTCACAGAAAAACACACACCAAGTGGTGTGTAGATATAATTTACAGTTATTGTTTAATTTTAAAGTGTGAAAAATATGTTTTTTTTATTCTTGTTTCTATGTAAAGTTTGCGTTTTTATTATCATAAGGGCCCCTCTGTGCTTTATAAAGTGGTAGAAATCTCAGCTCCCCTCCCCTTTTTGTTGGCACCGAAATCTTTACCCACCCAGTCTTTCTTCAGGTTTGGCGGTCCTGATTGGCCAGGCTTGAATGTGCTAAAGTGGACCTACCACTACATTTTTTACTTTATATAAAAAGGTGGCTAATTTTTAAAAAAAAACACTTTTTTTTGGACCCGTCTACTTCTATCTTTACTGCCGTGGCGGTAAGGACTGAATGGGAAGCTCGCAGTCACCTGGGATACATACGTCACATATTCAGGAGGCTGCAGGCTTCTGCACGCGCATATTTTTGTTACAGAAGTGCGTCACCTGATGTCGCGCCTGCACAGTGCAAATGAAGTGACGTAGGAAAAAGAACCTGGAAATAGATGGCAGTGCCCGGTGTCCAGTCTGCGCTGGAATGAAGAAGAAAGATAGCACAGGACCTATTGGACTAGGATCATGGCGGGATTGACGGCTTTTCTCCGATGAAGATAAGTTTTATTTTTTAATGATAGTTCTGCTCTAACTTTCACACATGCGCACTGGGGTCCATTCATTTGATGCAAAAATGAACATTGACCTGGCATCCTCATCTCAACAACTAAACTCTAGAAAAGTTTGCGAACAGGCAAGTAAGTTTATGTTACTGCATGTTAGGCATAGAATAAAGAGCTGCCTGCTCACAATTGTTTCAGTTTTTAATTCCAGGGTAAATATGCAAGTTTTGCTTTCTGCTTGTGATTCTGCACTGTGATTGCACTTTACTGATTACCTACGCCAACGCCAATCAATCAGCCCGCTCACATTGCCAACTATAGACATCATGGCTATTTTAACATATTTCAGCAGTTGTTTGGCACAGTTGGTGATATACTCTTGGATAAGGAAAGAATTTACACATCCCTTCATTATTTACTGGTATTGCGCTATTGTAACATGAACTGCAACTAAGTAAGTAAGAACAAACAAAATAAATAAAGTGATTACGCTCACTTAACATACAATAGTTTGACATTAACATGTAATGAATACCGATAGCACACCATTATTCTGGTCAGGCTCAGACAGATGGTGGATTGGCAGTGATTAGCCATATGATGGGCCATAGACTGCCCCATCAAAGTATTGGCATGGGGTCTTTCAGTTTTTGATCAACTTACGTGCCTGTCTAAATGACATATAAGTCTGTGACCTGTCATTTCTCATCAGTCAGATGACCAGTTTTCTAAATAACATTGAGACTTCTATTTCCTTGCCAACTAAAGTGCCAGGCTGTCTCAGTGTGCCATACAATGAAGATGCTGTTCTAATGTCTTTTCAGGCGCCAATCCAATTTGGCACAGACAGCTATGCCCATCTGAGGATTGTAGTTCCATCATCAGCTGCATAGTAAGTTTTATCAGATTGCCAGGCAATGTTGGAAAAGTTGGCTGTGGACTTTGCAATCTGAATAAGCAATCTTCCTTAGGTTTACCAACAACACTATCTGGCATAATACCAATTTAGTGGATTGTTTAGGTAGGGTTTTTCTATATTAGAACTTAATTAAACCAGGAACGCACATGTAGATTACTTGCATGGGCAGATTTAGGATTTTCAGCTTCTTTCACACCACCAGTTGGATCGTCATTGCCAGAAATGAAGCAACTAATCATTCACGTTCTTGATCAAAAGTGAAAAATCTATGAACTGTGAAGCCAAAGCTAAATCATCATAAATTAATAATAAAAGAAAATGGAATCAAACAGAAAGGGTATATCAAACAATACAAAGTTCAGCTAAAGAAATCAAAACAAGGCAATTTCAATCTTGTCTTGATCAATCAAAATCACCATTTTTTTATCTTTCATTGCAATAAAAAATGGATTAAAAAATGTGAGAAATATTCACATGTAGGGCTAGTGTTGTGTCCTCCTAAATTACCAACCCGTGTTAGACTGGTAGTCACTATTCTATTTTGTGATTTTGGATGTTCTCGTCCGTAGAAGTTTGTTTTTTAGTATTAGCAAACTCATTTTTATTATTCTAATGTCTGATTTCTAAAAAAAAAGGCAAAAGAAAACCCTTTTCTACATAAGGAAAACATTATATATGGTATAGAGTTATGGTACGCTAGGGCGCATAGATGCAAAAATAATTTTCACATGGATACAACACAATTGGCAACAGATGAATACATAATATTTATAAAAATAAGCATTGACAGCAAAGGTGGGTATTATAAACTACTTTTAATTTCCCATTGTAGCCAGATCACACACTTGTGTCTGTTCTAGAATGAAAAGACTTTAATGCTTTGTCAACAACAGTATTGCTTTTAATATCCTCAACCTTGAATTGGGTGTATTTTATGCTGACCATATTCAGACTGGCATGGCATGCTGGGTCTTGTAGTTGCAGCTATGGAGTCACATGTTGTCACTCAGCATGAGGAAGTAGCATGGATTGTGGAATATTCATTGTAACAACCTTGTGAACTTCCATAAAGTTTTAGCAGCAATCACAGCAATGTTTCCAGTACTCACCATAAAAGTTTGAACCAAATTCTTGGGGTGTCTCCCAGTCTCCAGAAGGCTACATGTCCTCCCAGATCAGCATTCAGAGTGTTGGATCAAAGTCTAGGGAATCAGCATGGTTTTGTAGAGCTTTAGCACCAGTCCAGGCTCGTTCCCTGATATCAGGCTGTGTGAATGAATACCTTGAGAAGCCAGCTATGAGAAAAGGGAGGAGAGGAGCTGGGAGTGACTGGCTCAGCATTACAGAACTCTATGCAGACAAACATACAGCTCTATGACATCATCAGCAGGGAAATGTCACAATCTGACCTCAGGACTTGGATTTTTTTTAATACATCACAGTTTAAAAATTCAGAGTCATTGCAACAAGAAGGAAAGCAATGCAAAATTTTAGTCTTGATTGGGAAAAAAGCTGCTTAGCGTTATTATTATGTGTTTTGGGTAAACAGTTTCTGTTCTGATGTTTTTGTATTTGTTTTTGAAATAAATTATCAGATACTGCTGATGGAGAACTGATGACATGTTGGCATTAGCAATGGTAGAATTTAGTGCAAAGCTCTTGCCGTGGAGAGCAGTGATTTATTTTAACAGTAACCCTTCCTGTAGCCATATTATTAACCCTTATACCAACCCCTTACTACGAACATGATACTAACAGTACCAAAAACGCTACACTAACTCACCAAAACAGTAAACTAAAACTAAAATCCTAATCCAATACTAACTGTTCCCTGTAACCCTAGCTCTAACCAAAATCCTTACACTCCCTCTAACCCTGGTTCTAACGAAAACCCTATACTGCCTGTAACCCTAGCTCTAACCAAAAGCCTTACACTCCCTGTAATCCTAGCTCTAACTAAAATCCTAACCCAATACTAACTGTCCCTTTAATCCTATTCCTACACCCCCTGTAACCCTAGCTCTATCCAAAACCCTATATTCCCAGTGACCCTAGCTCTAACCAAAACCCTTACACCCCCTTTAACCCTAGCTCCAACCAAAATCCTTACACTCCCTGTAACCCTAGCTCTAACCAAAAGCCTTAAACTCACTGTAATCCTAGCTCTAACTAAAATCCTTACACCCCCTGTACCCATAGCTCTAACCAAAACCCTATACTCCCTGTAACCCTAGCTTTAAATTTTTTTTTTACATAAAATGTATTGAGTTTTTTGCTTGCACCCACAAATCCTTGCTTTTGCCATCACTCTATCCCTTCCTGATACTCTAATGCTAACCCTAACATTGATCAACTCTATAACCCTGAAAGTAAGGCTATGTACACACATGCAATAATTGTCGTTATAAAGTGAACGATTAACGACCAATTAGCAATTATTCACAAATATTTTTGAACAATCGCGTTGTGCACGATTCTGTACATTCTGTAACAATGCAATCGTTCAAATATAATTTACCGATAATGTACACACACTAGATACGATCGTTTAAACGATGCAGGGAGTGATGTGTACAGGAGAAAGTGTATCATAGAACAATCCACGTTCACTGAATACACAATAGGAAGCAAACGATCGTCGCCCAATCAGACCTGCCGGACGGTCGTTTGTTTCCAGCAACATTCCTCGTTCCTCAGCGTCGTGTGCACTTTTTTGTTAACAATTATCAATGATCCATCATTAGTTGTTCATTTCCAACGATATGTATTGCACATGTGTACGTAGCCTAACTCTCCCTGTACCAAAACCCTGCACTCTGACTCCCTGTGACCCTAACACATCCATAAAGCCATAACCCTCCAAAAATCTGCCCAGTAACCCTAACTTTCCAATTACCTTAACAAAAACCTATCCCTGTACAGCTCATACTAACTTTTCTTGTAACCCTAACACTAACCCTCCTTGAATCTTAATGGTACAGTAATCCTTTAACTAAACCTATTATAAAACTATATTGAAAATATTCATGGTTTATACCAACAATAAAGCCATAATATGGAGTATCTAGGGTTAAACAAGAAAAGACTGGAGCCTGCTTGGCCCTGGCATAAAGAGAATTTCTAAGATATAAGTAGGATTAGGCACCGCTCCCAGGAATATCAGTAATAAATGGTGAAGAGGCAGCTTGGAGAACCAGAAATGAACAGACAGCATCACCATAACACAATAGACAAGTTCTACAAGACTGGAGAAGATAAACTATTATGGGTTAACCTTTGGTGCATCTGGTCTAGGATTGAAAACATTTGCCAAATAATAGCAAATTACTTTGAAAATTTACTTTAGAAATCTATCTTCTCCAGTTTTGGAGAGCTTTAATAAATCAGGCCCTATATATCTCCTAGTGTCCCTCTCATGGTTGTTACCTGACCTATATGTAACCTGTTCAAGAGGAAGAACTCTGTAATGTTAACTAAACATCTGAGATCACTTGCTATGAATGAGTTTTTGGCACTGTGAAACATATTACATTTTTTTGAATAATAGCAGCAGTCCCATGAATAGAAGATTTGTACCAAAATGGCCCATCTTTCAGCAAAACCAGCCCGCATTTAACTTCATGTTGCATTCAGTCCTTGTTTTTTCTTTAGTGCAAAATTCTATTTAAAATTCATTTTTTTATTTAAACTTTTAAAGACCCCCACAATTGACATCACTGGTTCCAGGATTGCAGATCTCTGTATCCATACATCCTACTCGGGGGGCCATATTAGTTTTCTGATACAACTTGGCTGCTGACAAATAACTGTACTTTTGTGTGTAATTACAATTGTGGTGAAAAGGAACTCAAAAGGTCAGGATTTACTATGTTATAAGGAACCTCTATAAATGCTAATTGTGCCTAAGCAGTGCCACCAAAATGTACCTTTGTCTGTAATTCCTTCCAAAAAACGTAATTGCATTTTCTGGTATGTGAGGGTGCCTAGGCACTCCTGTCCCTGCAGCCTCATGGCTGTATATCTGCAGTGTAAGGTACCAGGCGCTGCTGACTTCTAGTCTCGTGAGATTTGAAATTAGATTTGTTTTCTGTGCTGGAGGCTTTGACATGGGGAAGCAAAGCCCTGCCCCTGTGCCCTGATAGCCATCTCCATACAAATACACAGTGCAAACCAAGACATGGTTACTTGTTTTAGATATTGAAATATTCTCCTGGTGCTCTACAAATTCCTATTTCAGCTGTGTTTAAATTTGAAACCACTGCATTTGGACTCAATCCAATCAATGACCAATCCCTAGCAATAAATAAAAGTCATGTATTGACCTCTAATATGGGTCTATCTGCTGACTTGGTAAAGGTCATATCTGATACAATATTCCATACAGCTCAACACAACTTTGTGTAAGAATGTTCCAGCTGCTTACTATATGGATTGGTCAGGCAATGTCAAGATTTAGTAGGATTTCTATATTCTATTGTTTTAATATCTCACCTGTTTGATAATGTGTTCTTCTCTTAGTATTTAGGAGTTGAGCAGTTTTTTTTACCATACATGAGCCTCATTGATGAAGTTGGTGCTGGTCCAGATGCCAAGATTGGCAATACCATGTGTACATTAGATATGTATTTGAAGTATGTATTTGGTTCAAACCACCTGATATAAACCTATTATTTTTATGGTTTCCATGTTTGTATTTTTTTTACTATGATGCAGAAATAAATACATATTTCATATAATTGTTTTTTAGAAACTATGTGTCTGGCATACACGTATGCAAAATTTTTTATGGTTTATGGTTTTTATGTAGACTCAACCAGAACACCAGAGGTACAAGGAGCTGGCATTGTGATATGTCATGACATAAACTACCATTTAGTATGGTATGGACAAGCACTGTATGAACTGCTGCATTACACCATGTTATCACCACTGATTTATATATGTCCCCATTGGGAGAGACACCCCTCCATTTCTAGTGGTTCATTGTCACAAAGAAAAGAGGAGAATGCAACATTTTACAGTTGTGCCCAGAGCAAAGGTGAAGGTATCAATGGGAACCATTGTCCCAGGGGCAGATACAACCATGTTTTACCCTCCTTGGGAGTTTTTCTCTTCCTGTTGCATTCCTGGGACAGGAGGTGAAGGGAAATCTCCCCAACAGCACAAAAAAAGGAGCAGTGTGACCTGATGTATGGCAGAATAGGAGGTGTTTCCATACAGGTCCCATCATAGTGCAGGCTTCCTAATCATTGTACGACTTAGCAGGTGTCACAGATTCTCAAAATATAATACAAAACTTTGTGACAGCAGTAGGGACTGAAGATGTCAATACTACAGGACGACGTTGTATAATCTAATCCAATCAGAGCTGAATCATTACTTTAATACGTCTGCCACACAGGGAAGATACCCCCTTATTTGTTAGGGGGGCCCAAAGGGCATTTGTAAGGTGCCTATTAGTTAAATATGGTCCAAGCCTGCTATATGTTCAAAAGGATATCAAAGATCTTATAGCCCATATTCAGACATTGGAGTTTATGTAAAAGTGAACCCTTGATAGGGAGCAAGGTAGGGAAATGGCCATACTCCAAGATAAGTTGACCTTCCTCTGTTAGGCAAAACCCAAAGCTACGATGTCCAAATGTTATAGATTCCTTTTAACTTTGCATTAATATGTTAGACAATCCCCTTCAATGGAGAGAATTATATCTGAGCAAAGATAGTTCAGAAATTAGTGAGAAGGGCTTTACCACATGTGGAATCAGTGTTACCATAGGTATAATACATGTTCTTTACACCAAAGGTAATATTCAGTAGTTGAGGAATATTGGATGTTGCAGAACAAATGCGTTTCAAGTCCTTTCACATTTCGACAACTTTGGGCTTCTTCAGAGGAAAGCGGGACAGAGTAGGGCAAATACTCCACTGCTGTTGGAGAAAGAAAGAAATGCTCCCAGAGCTTTGCTTTAGATGAAAGGAGCAGCCTGGTTTGTTGTTATCCAATGTAAGTTCCAGAAGGAGCCCTATTAGTAGCAGTAGCCAGTATTTTATCCAAAGAGTAGTAATGGTATCTGGATAATTCTGGATATCCACCGCGATAGCAGGAGCTGCTTAGGTTAGGGCAACAGAGGTTGTCATTTCAGATGGTGTGATGGTAAAAATTGATTATGTTGTAGCAGCCAAGCTTTACCCCTTGTTAAAACTTAGCAGGAGCTAAAACAGTGAAAGCAGCAGAGACAGTTGTTCCAGAAGCCGTAGGTAGCAGGAACTAATGCTGGCAGCCAATATTTCAGGTTTTTGAAAGCCCAGGCAGCTTGATTTGTAGCCACAAGGGTTTGCAATTCTAGGGTTGGAAGACATTATTCTTAGGGGGACACCTTTTTTTTACATTCTCTTCTATTATCCTAGCCCGAGGGAAGGTAGAGGGAAGGTACTTTTGTACCTTTTGTAATAGATTGTGTTGGGCAGGGACTCCACCATACCATACGCCTATTTGTGAGTTTTGGATTCATTAGAGGTCCCTATCATGGGTAAAGAATTGCATTATGCTAGTAAATATACACCTTCATGAAAAAACTTGGCCCAGATGGCTTCTTTTTGCCGTACTGTAAAACTCTCTTAGACAGTCTTACAATTTGAAATTGTTTACTGCGATCCTGGCTTCTTGTTTGTAATCCTTTGGGCAGAGGTTTGACCATTTGGATCAAGTTGTAGTATTAATACTACTAAGGCCCTTAAATTGAATCTATTTTGGATCCCAATCCTTCCCATTGATGCTTCTATCTACTGAAGCTGAAAAAGTGTTTGAGAGGTTAGACAGATTGTACATATAACACTGCTTCGGTCAGAGTTATTGGCTTTCAGTGACAGACATTCCCTATCACTAATGGTAAGCATCAGAGATCCTCTTTATCCTAGTTTTGTTTTAACTTTAGAACCCTTCCTATGGCCCATCTGAGCAGTCCAGAAAGTGTCTCGCTATGCAAAAATACTTTTTGCAATTTGTAAGTAGTTTTGCTGTTAGTTATTTCAATTTTTTGGTTTGTCCTAAATTGTTAGCTAAGCTCCTATTCCATCTCTTTAAGTGGCACAGTAAAACCAGCTGTAGGTATCCTATTTCAATTAGGTAGGGAGAGGGAGAAATTAGGTATCTGGGTACACTATTGTCATCTGACCTTACAAAAGAGTTTAATATACATTTTCTACCTCTTTTAAATAGGGTAAGCATGGACCTTAAGCATTGGGAAGTGAGTTATTTTTTTGGTTCAGGTAAAACATTGTTAGAGATGAATTTATCCATTTGGACCAAGTTGGGTTCATACCATCACTGAAGATTGAGGAATATTACTTCTAAGGCCATTATATTGAATCTATTTTGGATCCAAATCCTTCCCAATGATGTTTCTTTTTACTGAAGCTGAAAAAGTGTTTGACAGGTTAGACTGGTTATACATAGAAAAGACTCTGGAATACAAAGGGCTAGGTAATAACATGCTATCCTGGAGCATGTTAGGCAAATGCCTTATTTTATACATTCACTGTCAATCAGGATTCCAGGTTCTTGTTTTAAGAAGCTGCATTCACGTTTTCATACCTTTATCTGGTGTAACCAGTTGAGTCGCAAGTTGCTATTCTGTTGGAAATTGGTGGATAGACTGGGGATTCCTAATATATCTCAGTATTGTGCAGCGTCATATTTAACTGTGGTGGTAAATTGGTGTCATCATTTAAAATTACACAATAGATATCAATGAAACAATTTATGGAAATTACATTGAGGTACGTACTTTGGCTTTTAAGTCTTCAGTGTTCTGAGACCTGGGGTACCATGTCTTACTCTCTTCCCATGCTGGCAGAACCCATGGCTTTTTTATCAGTAGTGGTAGATCATCTGGCCATTAATAGTATCTACAACACCTTCATTTTCCGTGCTCCTTCCTTTCAGGCCACAAACACTACTTGAGTCCATTTATGTACAAGATGACAAACGTCCTTGTATCCTTTCTACTCTTTACTCCATACTCAATACTTCCCTCCCTACCTACATGCCAACATTCCTTCTGGCACGGTAAAGAGAATTTGTTCTTTTGCTATGTTCCATCGTGAAAGGATACGTTCATTAGGAACCGTTTCCAGGAATTGGGTTGCAAAATGATCTCAAACCTGTAATAAACACCAAAACAGTAACAACAGTTTCAGACTCCTGTTATAGATGTTTATAGGTAATGGGTATATTTGCACATATTATGGTACTCTATTTTGAAACCTTTTGGGGACCTTAGACCTGATTTATTAAAGCTCTCCAAGGCTGGAGAGGATACACATTCATCAGTGAAGCTGGTCCATTGTGAGGGGAGTTCTCCCAGATTACTTGCCTTCTCTATACTGTATCGCAACAGGTTCTGTCTAAAATTCCATCAGACCTCAGTGACGGGGCACTTCAGTAGTGCTGCAAAATCATTTATCTCCCTTTACGGGAAGAGAACATAACCCTTCAAGATCCAGCTGTGGTTCTAAATGGAAAATGAAATTAAGGCTATAGAAGATCTTACCGCAAATCTTCAAGGTACTTGAGATAATATGTGGTCTTCTCTGAATAAAATCTCCACCTGGACCCAGCCTGACCTAATTTTTGTGGATCCATTTAAAATGATGGTATAATCTCAGAAGCATAGATTACCTTTCCCCCTTACTTACAACTTACTGGAAACCTGTTCATTTCTGTGTTTTCCCCTTCTTTTCTTCTTATCCTGCCATGAGTTTATTGTCTTTTCTGTTTTCCCATGTTTACATGTTCTTGGTTACAATGTCAGTCTGAGATTTTTGAATTCCCTCCTCTGTTGAATATGGTGCTACATACTGTCACAAGTATTACTATCCCTCAAGTGAAGGAGGCTATGAGGGATCACTGTCATTCTGTATTGAGGAATCAGGGGAAGTTGGAGCTTTAGGAATAACCTGGGCTTTCAAACTCCTAAACCCTAGGTTATTGGTGATATTACTCTTGACTTTCCATTAATACTGATATCAATACCACAATGGTGCATACACTGCCTAGTGTATGTGTGTTCACTAGGTGATTTTGGTGCATTCCAGAGTCTCTATAACTTCAGTTTACAAGTTTTAATTGAATCCCACGGTTATTTGGATAGTGCTTTTCTATTATAAAGAACCTCAGGGTCAGCTTACATGGAAAGTTTCCAGCTAGCGACGCCGCTGACATCATGCCCAGCGCTCAGCAGCTGTTGTTCTGGACACCAGTCGAGGAACAGACTGTAAGCAATTAGGTGACAAATGTACTTTGCTAAGCAGGTCATTTGGAAGAGATCCTCACACTCTTCAGAGTACTGATCCAACTGAATCAATTGGATTAGCTGTTCTGAAACCAATTTACAAATATCATTCTGGCAGAAATTAGGTTTTTCCAAAAACAACTCAATGTTACATATTATTTCATAGAGGGGTTGCCAACATAAATTCTGTTTTGGAAATATAACATGTAATGTGTTTATGAAGAGAGAGGTCTGGGCAAAAGAGAGGACAAAAATATGTTTGGCCAATACAAAGGTCAAATAAAAGCCATCAATATGACAAAATCAAGAATAACTTAGAACAAATGAGCTGATAGATGTACAGTAATAAATGAGTGGTTTAGGGATAGGCAGGTTTCTTACCTTGATACCTCTCACTGTAGAAAAACAAACTAAAATGAATAGCTCATTTAACAATAAAATCCCCAAATCGGATATCTCCTGCAGTATTTTTTTATGTTGCTGTATGAGTTCAGTCTGATGGTCAGTTTCAATCCTCCCACTTCCCTTTTGCCCAGGTTATTCTGGATTTGCCCCCCAGTCTGTGATTGGGGAGAAAATGGATAAATAGTATAGTTTTAAGTTCATACATTCCCAAACATCCTGCCACTCATCATTCTGATGCCCACCTGGTAGAACACGCTTTTCTAACTGGCAATCCTGTGCTGTGCACCACTACAGAATATCTCAGCAGCAGCAAGATCAGGAAATTAGTTGTCTGATCTTCGGTTCCCAGCATCTCCTGCTTCCCTTTAGCTGTGCAGCCTGAGATGTACCTTCTCAGCATCCCCAGCACATTCTCTGAGGCGGTGCAAGGGATGCTAGGAGCAGATTAGTCCCTGACTTTCATTCTATCCTGCCATTGAGTTTAGGGACTTTATAGCCTTTCTGCTCCAAGTCACCAGTTTCCTGTTGTTGCAATAAGCGTAGCTGACCTGCTGCTGGTGTGTTTATTTGTTGGACTTACTGTTTGTTGATTCTGCTTGTTCCTGACAATGAGATTGTATGCTGTCTGGACGAACCTTTGCCGTGACCCTGAATATGTTTTGTCTTAACCCATGGATACCTTGTTTGGTGGATGGATTACCAGTGTATGACCTCTCGCTCTGTTTTCTGGACTTACCTCTGCTGGATTTGTGATTTTGCATTATCGGCGAGCTCTTGGTCCTCTGTTAGTCCTCCCCAGATGCCATCCCTTGCCATTGAAGTTCTGGGGGCCATCATGTCCTGGAACAGATCAACTAGCCTCCTAAGGGCTGACCGGGAGCTTGCTGCAGGTGAAGAGTGGGGAGATTCTGTGACCGGTGTCTGATGAGTTCTGGCCCTGGGGCAGGTCTTTACACCAAAATGTGGACAGGGATGCCTGGGATACATGAGAAGGACATCACCTTCCCAATAATGTAGAAGTGATTGTGCCACTTTTTAGCTACACAGACTACTTCTTGAAGACATTTGTCAGCTCAGAGTTACAATGTAAACAAATTAGAATGGTTTTAAAGAGTAAAAAGTGCAAAAAAATATAGAAAGAAACCCAACTTGCAGTTAGAGATTGCAATTTTTAGAGATTTAGTGCAGCAGTGTGTCAACGATATAGAACAAATTGTTTTATTCATTATTTATATACTGGTTTAGACTTGGTTACTAACTGATAGGTGTGCTAGGATTTTTTTTATATTGTATGAGAATATAAAGTGTGCCTATGCTAACCGTCAGTTCTCTTGGCTGTCATGCTGATCCATTGGTTTTAGTATTGAGGCACAGATTGGGAATTCTTACTTTGCACTCTTGGCACTTCAGTTCTTGCTCTGGACCAGACGTGGAAATGGCTAAAGGGTTCAGGCTTTTATTAATAATAAAGACATAATTAATAATAAAGACAAGGGTCACAAATTTTTACCAAAGGACTGACGATCAGATGTAACCATGGCATAAGTAGCCTTGTGTTATTTTTTTTTATTTTTTTTCTAGGAATTTTTCCAGTTTTCTCCAGACAGTCTCTTGTTCATTTTGTGATATCTTCTAGGAACATTTTGTTATGTCCACACAAATCTTTTGCTCCAAACTGCCAATTTTATTCCAGAAAATAAAGTGTTATATTGTTTTATTCTGGCGGCAAAGTGAAGCATTGTCACTTATCATCAGAGAACCTATTATCACACTGTAAATATTGAGACATTAATGTTCTCTCTGTGTGCGAATGTGTAGCCTCTGCCAAAAACAGCAACCACGGCAAAAAGATAAATGAATAAAACCCAACTTTGTGATTAGAAATGTTTTTGTGGTGATATCACAATCTAGGGTGTCTGTGTGACTAGTGAAACACAAAGCTGGTAAACATAAACCTTCCTATAATACCAAGCTTCATCAGCTATGGAATCCAAACTCACCCTGACCTCAACCATATAGGTAAGAGCACACATTTAAACCGCAAACAGCTTTAGTTTACCTGTAAATAAGGAACCTTTGTGGGTCTTTCATTATTGTCTTTGTGCCCAGTGTGGACAGTAAAGAAATTTGACCAGATTTGGAAATTGGAATTGGCCTATTGGATTATAGTAATGTTGGATAAGAGTTTTGATCTGAGATTGGAATATAAAATACAGAAATTTGTTCCTTCGGCAGGACATATACTAAAATTGGAACATTACAGAGAAGATTAGCATGGCCACTGCACAAGGATTTCACACATATTCATGAAGCATTCCATATATTTTGCAGTTTAAACTCATCAAATGATCTTTCCCTTCTCTTTTTTGTTTTATTCTTTTTTTGTTAATTTTACACTGAATATTATTGTTTGTGTTATTGAATATTGCAATTTCATACTATTATTTGTATTTTTTTTCTGTAGCCCTACTATGCGATATGGAAGTTTTAAACAATATTTGTATGTGTGTAATTTCTGTCCAATAAAATGTACAGTTAGGTCTATAAATAATTTTAAATGAAACTCGGATGCAGTTGAACAATCTATGCAATCTTTTTGTCAATCAACCCACTGCATTAAAGCTGAAAGTCTGTAGTTTAATAGCAATAACCCATGATCCAAAGTAAGCAAACAGCAATTTATTATGAAAATATCTATCCATTTCATAACATACCTGCATTGTTTATGTGCCATACAAGAAGTATACCAATAAAATAATTAATAATTAAATAATCTTCCTAATCAATTTACTTTCTGTGTTTCACAGAATTCTAATCTGCTTCCTGGGGGAAATTGACAGGAGGTAGAAATACTGTAAGGTTTTCATTTTCAAATGGAAGGTCCCCATTATAAAGCTCTCCTTTCCTAAGCAAACATTCAAAAAGTTTAGAATAAGCTTGGATTGTTGCTTGAACATCGCAATCGTTTTCTGACTCTTGACCCAGCTCGGCATCACCGCCCCCAGCGTCACACCCATACCAATTCCCAGTTTACTCCTTGGACTTTGTGTGTGTTTTTTTTACTTCTGGGCTCTTTTTGCAACTTTGTTTGAAAACATTTTTTACAATTACAGAAAAAAATCAATCTGACAGGCTTTGTTTGTAAAAACCTGCACTGGAAATCCCTTGAAAAGAGTGTGTACCATCCACAACTGCACCTGGGTGCCTATTGTTTGACATTGGATGCTCAGAGGTTGTAAATGACGTAAAATAAAATGCTGCTAACCTGAACTCATACATAATACTAATACACTCCAATGATGTAATTTTTTTCCCAAACACATGCAGGCCCGTGGAGATGGGGGTGCAGCCCTTCATCGCTCCGGAGCCTATGAAGCTTCATTGCTCCGGAGCTCAAGGGGGCCCATGAAGCCCAACGCATCCAATAATTTTTATTATAATTTGAACATTTTTTATATACATATTTTTTAATGTATTTTATTTTTATTGTATTACGAGAACTTTCGCGTACAATATGGTGAAGCGTTCAGTGAGCACAAAGCAATAGAAGCCCGTGACAATGACAAAATACTTTTGAGTAACATAATACGGTGCATTCAATATTCAAGGAACAAAAACTAGTGAAAGTTACTATCAACGAGTAATATTCCTAGCTTCAAACGTATTACTCGGATTACTCCTCCTTGCTTTCCCGCCGAATCCTGGGTGGAAGAAGAAAACAGGACACAAGTCACGCTGATTCATTGTGGACTGCAGCGAAGACTTTACAGGATAGTGAAGAAAGAAATAATTCCAAAGGTAAAGTTCCCTGTAAATGCTGTAATTGTAGCATAAAGGACCCACTGACATTGCGTGCCTTTCTGTCCTTGTTATCGGGAGATTTGAGACTTGAAATAACAGTAAGCGGACTTTATTATTACATTTGTACCTACACATACTTGCCTAAATGTATCAATGTAATCTACAACTGTTAGAAATAAATAATAATATACACACATACACGGCCTTGAACATATGTAAACATATAAATAGAAATATTTGGATTAACAAAATATAAACAGCAAAAGAAAAAAAAATCACAGATATAAAAAAATACCTAAAGTTAATGTCAATTTAAAGCAATAAAGTAAATAGTGTTTCCATGATCCATCAAACCCACAAATGTCCCTCTCCCAAGAGGGTGCAGCCATGGAGGACAGAAAGGGGAGTATAAGGAGCAGTCCTAAACTAAGGAATGGTGCACATTAAGAGGTTCACTGATAATTTTGCCCCACATGAGCAAAACAGCTGTCAATTTTACTTTCAACAGATTGATCCAGTCGTTTTCCAATTGGTAATCGATTAGTTGGAAGTCCAAAGACCCTGTACACATGTGTTCAATATTCTGTATGACTATGTGCTGTATGTACAGTAATATCAATTTGTATTTGCATTGCAGCGACGGACAAAGCTTGTGAAAGAAGTTTTCTGTGTTTACAATTCGGCTCAGAAATGTGAGTTTTATAGTTGGTAACTACCAACTAAAGTACATATCAGACGGTTACTATGTACATGGTGTTGTATGGTGTGCCAGCCATTAGGAGCCCACTCAGTGTACATAGCAAGGAATCACAGTACAATTCTTGTACTATGTGCATTTTAAAAAAATCTTGTTTTTTCTAAAAAAAAAAACACAAAAAATTGTGTGCAAAAAAAAGTTCACACTTTACATTGGATAAAAAAAAAAGTCCAAAAGAAGATCACAAATAAAGAACAGTGATTGAGAGGAGAGAATTATTTTTCCCCCACCTCCTTCATTCTCCCCTCAATCACTGCTCTTTGGGATCTTTTTTCAGACATACACAAACCTTGGCACCCATTGTATTCTTTTTTGTTGATTAACAATAATATGATTTGAATCTAATATATGTATTGTTTGTATATGTATGCATATAGTTAATTTTATGAGAACCATTTTATATCTGATTCTGATGCTATATATCAATACATTGTTTATGTAACGTCTGCAGCAACTATGATATGCTATTTTTTTTAATGTTTTTTTCATGGTTCTCGTAATCCCCTGAAGAAGCCCATTAGGTGAAACGCATTGGGAACTGAAACCCATACACAGTTAACACAGTTATCTCTATGAATACTTAGTTTTATGAAATATAAAATAGGATAGTTGAAGTCACCAAGGCTTCATCTCATTTACTAAGCTAAGTGAAATATCCCTTGCAAGGTAATAATTCACTTTGCTATGTGAGCAGTTTAAATTCCTTTACTAAATCAACTTCAATGTGTTTTATGACCTACATAAATACCTATTTAGAGTGGAATGTCAGTATTACAGAAATGTAATAAAAGTTAAGCTACATTTCATAGCTGTAGGACACAGTACAGAAGAATGACTTTATTTCTGACCAAGTGTTACATCCTATTTGTTCTATCAAAGTCCAAGTGTACACTTAAGACATGCTCCAACATTTCTTTTTTCATATTCTGTTTTACTAAGTTACAATTGTACAAAACTAAACAAAGTACCACCCAAGAGTTTAGTTGCCCAATAGAAAGTTATTAGAAAGAATAATTTGATTTATGTCTAGTAGGAGTTATTTACATTTAAATTGACTTGTCTTGTATTGTCTTGTATTGTTAAAGATGTTTTGCAGCTCAGTTCTGATGAAGCAGTTTGGAAGACTGCAAAACATCTTCAACATTACAAAAACAAGTCCATTGGAATGTAACTATTTACTACTAGATATACAATGACCTGGATATCAGAGAACAGATCATTCTTCACAGGCAATTTGCCCTATGTATGTTCTGTACAATTGATCTATCAATAGCTGACCTGTACGTTTTTCTATATAGCATATATCATTGAGGGGAAGATGTGAATATGATGTATTGGTGCAAAGTGAATAACAGAGGAGAATCAAGAAGTACTAAGTTAGCTTTTTATTATTCCCAATGTTCAATGTGACTGACTGTGGTAGGAACATAATATTGATAGCTGCCAAGGCAGTAAGTAATATTAGCTATTTATTAGATGAGCAGAAAGAATACCCATCTGCTCCTACACAATCACCTTCTAACTGATGGAAGCAGTCAGGTGTTACCCCATTATTTCTCTTATACTGGCAGAAAACATTTAGCAGTGCTCCAGCCAGGAAGTAATACCAAAGCAGGTTCGGGGGGTTTCTTTTGTATTCCCATTGCTGCTGCTTTGTATCACCAATAGGATCAGTAGTGTGACATGGAACTTAATAGGATGTGAGTTGCTCTACAGCATACACCACAAAAAAATTATGTAGATTTTGCTTCTTGTTCTGCAAATTCAACAGGAAATGATAGAATATCACTTTAAAATTAATGGGATTCCCATTTTTTTCCAATTCCCTCATTTTTTCAATGATCACTAGGTCAAACAGATGGGTGGATCTAGGAAACAGAAAATAATAAAACATGACAAAAAGTCTACTTTGGAATTCTACTCCAAAACTTAAAATAATTCAAAAATTATGTAACAGCTTAGAAAGCTGACAAATGTCTTAATTATTATAAGAACAAGCCAAAGACAATGATGTTGAATTGATCAACGGACTATCTGCATGGAGTTTGCAGGTTCTCCCCGTGTCTGTGTGGGTTTCCTCCGGGTACTCTGGTTTCCTCCCACATCCCAAAAACATGCAGTAAGGGTAATTGGCTTCCCCTCAGAATTGACCTTAGACCACATTAAGGACATATGACTATGGTAGGGACATTAGCTTGTGAGCTCTTTTGAGGGACAGTTAGTGACATCACTATCGACTTTGTACAGCGCTGCATAATATGATGGCGCTATATAAATACTGTGTAATAATAATAAAAATTGAGAACCTTCACAGACAGATCTGTTAATGTAATTCCGAACTAAAAGATTTGGTGATGTCATTACTGTTCTTCTTGCTGGGGGCACTGGTCTAAGGAAGCAAAGCCCTGATTCTAACATAATGGCCTACACAGTGCAGAACAAGGCATGGTAAGTCAGTAATGGAGGATAAGATCACCTGCAGGGAGATTATAGATAATAATGGTGGCTTGCCATTTCTCTTTACCCTGCCTTTTTATAGCAGACTTTTTCAATCCTTTCAACATAGAGGAACCTTTGATGCAATTTTAAGGTGCTAGGGAACCCGGGCTGTAATTGCTATAGTCACAGCTCACAGTATGTTAGCATGGTGGTCAATAGGAAGAATGCCTCTTGCATTACTGGCCATTGGGAAAAATGTCACCTTTACAGATAGCCAAAAACATCAATGGTAAACCAGGGGTCAGCAAACTTTTTTGGCTACTATGCCATTTTAGGAGGTCGAGTCCTGAGCTGATGTCTCTGCCCCACACCAGGAACGTCCCTGAAAGGAAATCCCAATGCATGCAGAGGAGAGGAAATGTCCCCTTACCCTAGCGGTGGAGGTGTTAATGCCAGCTGTGGTAAATATGGAAGGGAGGCATAACAAGGAGGCTCAAGAGCCGCATGCGGCTCCGGCGATGCGGGATGCCGACCCCTGCCGGCCTAGATTAGGCCGTAACGACCAGGGGGGCGTTAGGCCATAACAGACTACTGGCTAGGCGGTATCTGGCCTATAGGCCGGAGTTGGCAGACTCCTGAATTAAACTGACCTGCAAGTCACAATCTACTCATTGCTCAAGGAACCCCTAGCAACCTCTGGAGGAACCCTACTTGGGAAGCACTGGTCAATAGAGATTGGGTCCTCTTTAAAGTTCAACTCTTGAACCACAAAAAGCTGCTGTTAAAGATCAGATTTCTGAGTTTGAATAGCACAGAACTGACGACTGTTTGTTTAATGGTGGTAACCAGCGATACAAAACAGTCTTTTGCTGATAAAACCATTTATAAGGCTTTGAACAGCCATTGCTCGTAGATTTCTTGACAACTTTAATCCTGTTTGTGTTTTTACAAAGTGACAGGCAGAGTTCACATTTCCTCAGCCTGTAATGTTATACATGTTATTTCTCTGTAATTGTCAATCTTTTCTGCCAAATCCATAATAATAATGACCTCCAATATGAACAAATTTAACAGACAATAGAGACGCTTGAATTTGCCAGAATTCAATTGGTTGAAAAATTTGAGTTCAGCTTTAGGGCAATATTCCAAATATTATGCAATTACACAATATGATTGTGGTAGAATAATTTGGCATCATCAATTGAAACCTTTTAACCCCTGAAGATCCCTAAAACCATTTTTTGGGTGTCCATGTAAGAAAAAGCCCTTGGTGGCCAGTAGAAAAAATGCGCACTTACAATAGTTCCTAGAATACCACCTTCAAAGTCACCTAAAAACATCATTAGGATCCTGCAGCTAGTTCAATCAAATGGTGTTGGCCCCAAAAATATACAGACATCATAAAATGAGAAGTGAATCAGGCACAGTTTGAGGAACTCCGGCCAACCTCTAGAAGAACCTCAAAGTTCCATGGAACCCTGGGTAATATTGGCTGATCCAGTGTCACCCTTTGCTTTCTGGGCTCAGATGGCGGCATAGAGATTACACTTTACATCCCAGTGTCTGAGAATTTCTCGGTTGTGTTCAGTTTGTGTCAAATGTGTTTTCTTCCTTTGGTTTTATTTAAACTTAATACCTATTGCATATATGATATTTCTTTTCCAAACTGAATTTACTAAATGTCACTAATCTTTTACAAAACAGAACAGAAGTGATGTGATTTCCACAAAGGTAATGTCAATCACATATTTTTATTTGCTTTTCTATTTTTTTATACCTCCATGAGAATCAATGTGCAAAATTTTCTAGGCTTACTTATAAAAAACCCAGCATTCCCTTCATGCTTTGTGTGTGTGGAAGAACTGGTTAGATGTTGCTGTTTGTATTAAAATAAGAAAAGCACATACAGCAATAGAAACACTTTGGGAAGGTTTAGAATGCCTGTTTGGCCTTTATTGATAACACCGCTACAAATGTAGCAAAAAATGCATTGCTAAAAATATGTTGTGTTATTTATATATATATTATTTTGTGCAATGATTTCTCATGATTTGACAATGTTATAAAATAAACATATTTTATATAATATTTTATATAAAATATAAAATAACAATGTAACATGTTTTATATAAAATATCACTGTGCCATTGATGTTGAAGCTATGTTTCAGCTCACTACAGAAAATGATCTGGTAATCCTGCAAACAAACAAAATATTCTTAATTGTATTTAACAAACCAAACTTAGCAAAGTTCTTTACACTTTATTGGATAGGAATATGCCTTTGCGTAATCACTTTACAGGTAGAAGATACAATTGGGGTAAACAAGTGGTCTTCGTAATAGAGAAACCTCTTTTCAAACATACATAGAAAGGGAGAGATGATTATATGTCTATGAAATTATAAAAAGCATTCAAGAATTACTCTAAACCCGTCATCTTCAAAATTAAGTTAAAATGGACAGAAGAGGGAAACAAACTTATTTATTACAATTTGTAACCTCATTGCCTATATTGTTGTTAACTATCAAATCCCAGCTAGAGTGTATTAGGTAGTGCCAGGCTTCATGGTGCCCATCTTTGGTGGTTGCCAGTTGATCATTAGGGGTAATAATTATACACCAGGTACGGAAGTCCTGTGGCCAGGATAAGATTTACTTTACTACATGGTGGCTGTAAAAGTCAGCTGATAACAGAAGCGATTTGAAACGTGTATCATATTGTACTGTACACTTGTTTGATGTAGACAGTCATTGTAAGGTCAGGAGGAGCTGAATCAATATGAGGACAATTAGCAGAATGCTGCTTTGCCATTTACCATCTGTCAAACCTGGAAGGACAATAAACTCATAATCTCACACGTGTTGCTTACATAATTTTTCTGCAGACTTTCAGCCTGAAAGAATTGTCTTTTATTACTTCAGTTTAGGAGGAACAAAAGTTTCTGCAGTATCCTAAAGCATTTGCCGAGATGTGCAAATATTTACAACATACTTATACATTATGGCAGACTTATTCGCTGGAGGTAACTCCTCCAGCAATTGGGGGTCCACATTCCCTTTTACTCATGTATCCACCAATGATTTTATCTTTTCTTGCATCTGGTGACTTTTTTTGGTCCTTTGATGACAGCTAGAGATTTTCAATGAGATGCAAAAACATTGACTTTTGTATTGACTTTGACTTGCATTGACTTTTTGCCTACAAAAACTCCCTTCTCTTAGATTGTAAGCTCTTCTAGGCTTCTTCTCTTCTCCCTTTCCTGTTTCACTGTCTGCATCTGTCTGTCATTTGCAACCCCTATTAAATGTACAGCTCTGCAAAATATGTTGGCACTATAATAATACTTTTAATATTATTAATAATAAAAGTAACATTTTTGCATTTCATAGACAATCATTAAGCCGCGTACACACTTGCAATTTTTGTCGTTGGAAAGGATAGTGACAAAGGACTACACGATGCATGAACGGTGCTGTACATACAGCACCGTTCATGCTCTATGGAGAGGGGAGGGGGAGAGCGACGGAGCGACACCCTGCTGCGCGCTCTCCCCCTTCCCTTTCATTAGGATCGGTTGTCGTCCATCGTCCGTGGATCCGCCAGGACGGTCGTTCAGACGATGGACGACACCGACTGTACACACGGCAGATTTTCGCCCGATATCTGGCCGATGCCGATTATCGGGCGATAAAAATCTGGCGTGTGTACGCAGCTTTAGTGATCACTGATGACGACTCCTGTGCATGCACAATGAGTTTTGTTGTTCTGGCCCCCAACTCAATTCTCAGCATATTACAGATGTGCAGTAAGCAGAGTGAACATTTTTTTCATTGTAGGTTTAGTTCCACCTTTATGGCAAGCTCTGAAGGTATTAGGTGAATTGTATTCCATTTTTATTTTAGCATTATGTTTGTAACAGATGCTTTGTATATATATTCTGTGTATATATACATTTTCTAAATAGAAAATGTTTGCTTAACAAATAAACCAGTAATACTCGATAAAGGATTACCAGAGCACTATGGATTTACTAAAGAAACAGCAATAGTGAGACCTTTTTTAGATACCCTGTGTCTGATTGGAACCTTGGCCAGAATTGATGCTATGTTTAGACAGGCAGTGTGGTTGAAGTGTGGTTACTGTTTCCTTATGCCAGGGAATCTTTACAAGTAGTTTCTACCCATGGGAACCCCATTGAAAATGTGCGGTGGCAGTGAGCTCATTGCTGCCTGATGTCAAATCTGCAGGTGCTGGATCTATAAAAAACCAGCACTGCGGTGCAAATGGCCAACAAAATTTTGACAAATATGGCAAGTTTAGACTGATTATATGATCCTTTGGGTCCTGAACGTTCCCATCAGGGTTATGCTGCTGCTTTTATAGATTTTTTTTTTTAAGCCTACATTCTTGACTAGACCTCTGGAATGAGCTGTCCATCCCCAACCACCACCATTTCTTTCTCTTGCTTCCATCCACCTACTCAACTAATTTCTTTCCTTCGGCATCATTCTGGACCCTTCATGGTATATAGACTACTATTGTTGTCTCCCCTGGCATCATATCTGACTTTATACTTCAGATTAGGAGTTCTGCTGGGAGTTTGTTACTTTGATATTACTTCCTTTTCTGTTGTATTGTTTATGCACTGTTTGTACCATTGTCTTTTAGAAAGATAAGAGAAGGTTGAGGGTTAGTTTTCCTTCTTGTGTTCTAGGATCAGGAAGAGGTATGCAAAGGCGCCTTCGAAAGAGATATGCCAACCCCTTAGGCGAAATGCGTCAGGCTTAAGACACTTAGAATTGATGTAAACTTCATCAAGTGATATACCTCAGCAGGACCACTAGTACAGAACTTTTAATTTCAATGTATAGGAATATTTGTTTAGTTATATCAAACTAGCTGATTACCCGGCGTTGCTCGGGTAATTATTTATTGCAATCTTATATTATAGTCCAAAAAAAAGTATGTAAAAATATGTCATATGTCTAGCAAGTTTGCTTGAAATGTCTCCATGCATTTCTGAGTGATGGTAAAACATACATACGTCCAAATATAGCTCTGACATATAGCACAGCGCTGTACAAAGATGACTGGTGCACTCATATGAGTCTCAGTCATATTGGTTGAAATGTCTCCATGCGTTTTGAGTGCTGGTGAAACATACACACATACATACATTCATACTATACATACATCCAATTTTATATATATAGATATATGTCTCCCACGTAACGGAGGGGAAAGAGAGAGCCTAAAATTGCTTTGTAACATTTGTTGAAATCAACCTTTGTTTAACAATTCTCAATATACTGGTTCAATATACTTTGCCAAAAAAAAACACTCTTCTGTCTTCCTGTGTACTATACATTGGTATATTGTAAATTTGAAAAAAAAAAAAACTCAATCTCCTTTTAAAAGAAATCTTGGGCAAAATTGTATGGAGGGAGGGTTGCACGCTCACAGCTCCCTTGCTCTTACAGATCAACTTCATGTTTGGCCAAAAATTCTAAAAAATTACACCTAACTCTCCAAGTGCTGAAATTGTTTTAACACCACGGAGAGCTACTGATTGCAGGTGTGCCTGCAGGTAAATCCAATGCTATACTGTACATGGGAGATTAGATGGCTGCCAGCAGATAACTTATTGTAAATAAGGTGAATTTGACTATGGGATGCTAGGTGAATCCCAATAAATCTTATTTGGTCAAATGTTTAGGAAACAGTTGATCCAGGTTTGCTTCTCACAAGTTTCTCTTTTAAAAACATGTTTCAAGCAAAAAGGGATGAGCAAGCGAGAATTTAAAACTTGATCTTGCGAATTGAAAACGCGATCTTACTGAATTTTAAGCAGGAACGGCCGCTGTAAATTCACCTATCAAGATCGAATTTTAAATAAAAAAACCCCACTTTTTAAAACAGTGTGCGATTGGCTGCACTAGAGGTTAACTCAATGGTATCGCACTATTGTTCTCAATGAATGCAGCCATGGCGGATCTCTCACTCAGAGAAGGATTATCACGGGCCGAATTCATAAATACAGCGGAGATAATTCTCCTCTCAGTGAGAGATCCCTGGGCACTACAGGTTAGAGGACTTGCCCCCATTGTGACCTGAAGTTCCTGGGGTTCGCTCAATGACAGCCATGATAATCCTCCTATAGTGATTTCCAATGGTTTCGCAACATTTCGTCGAAATTTTGCGGAACCATCGGAACTTTGAAGAAATTTTCACGAGAATGCCAGAAGCAAAGTTCATCTGAAAAGTCTCACAAGAAAAAATGCCATGCTCTAATATTGGCCCAACATCTTTCCTTCTTCCCAAGGAAAAAAAATTTCTCTTCTGTACTACGCATTTTGATCATAGATTAGATTAGTGTATTAGTTATTAGCAACCAAAAAACAGACATTTACAGTGCCTAATCCGTCAGGCTGAGGGTATTATGAAGTTGAACAAAAACAAGGTAAACAGTACTGTAACAATATACATTATGAAAAGAGAGGAAAAAGTATGGAAATACAATATACAGCATTCTACATTTTGGAAAAATAAACATTTACTCAATAAGCAATCTGTAAACGGAACGTAATGACCTCGTTGAAGTCTCATTGGTCACCGATTTTATAATAATGATAAGAAAAGAAAGTAGGAAAGAAATTATAAAGAAAGAGTTAGACAAGAATAGGAGTGAGGGTGGAAGGACACATAGGGGAGGAGAGGGGAGGTGGGGATGTGGAAAAACCGTCAAACACCAAACACTTAGGTCCTGTGCAGGAGGACGGAGAAGTCGAAAAAAATCCGCAGAGGTCCTAAAGTCGTCCCAGGAAAACCAGGTTCGCATTGGTCTGCGTGAAGACGGGTCATCTGATCTCACAAGCTCTTCCATATATTGTATATCATTGTATATATATTCAGCCTGGTTGCTGAACAGTTGGCGGAATAGTTTGCCTCCACAATGGGGGGGTACAAGCTCATTTCTAGCAACCACTGGAGAACCCTAGTTCAGAAACCCCACTTTGGAAAATAGCCATTCTTATGCCTTGTTTGTCCATTGATTCATTTTTGAAAAATATAAAGGATGCCTTGGTTTATTATGGGATAGGAAAGAGCACTTGACCTTAACACAGATTCAGCATTTCCAGAGTAATTTTTTTCACTTATTATTTATTTAATTTTTTTTAAATAGCCATAAAAGTGTGCCTCCCTCTTCTGACAATATTAGCCTGACACACTAATCTATATATATATATATATATATATATATATATATATATATGTATAGTTTTTTCATATTGAAT
The DNA here is from genome assembly GCF_032062135.1 of Pyxicephalus adspersus. Taxonomy (NCBI): domain Eukaryota; kingdom Metazoa; phylum Chordata; class Amphibia; order Anura; family Pyxicephalidae; genus Pyxicephalus; species Pyxicephalus adspersus. The sequence goes on along the minus strand of NC_092858.1, from coordinate 9,915,406 downwards.
GGTGTTACTCTGCTAGTTTGTTCTTTCCAAATTCTGGTGGTAAACACTGCCATCTAGTGGCCATTCTATACATTTACAATATTGTTAATACATTGTTGCTAATGTGTCTTTAGTAATATTTTATATCATTTTGTTGCTAGTGAGAACTTGAAGATATTCAGGTAGTCCCCGAGTTACATACGAGATAGGGACTGTAGGTTCATTCTTAAACTGAATTTGTATGTAAGTCGTAACATGTACATTATTTTATTAAATGCAATAAGGACAAATGTTTGTCTCAACATATTATTAGGCAGTATGGTGTCAGTTACTGTATAAAATCCTCACTGTGAGTTAATTTACAAACAAAGCAAAAAAAACTAATTTTTATGGAGCCTAGACATTTATTAACTTCTGGAGCAAGCTGTGCTTTGATATGCAAAAAGAAACAACTGCAGAATTTGTCTTGTTCATTAAAGAGTTACAAAAGGCTGCAGAAAGAGCTCACCCCGGTAGGATCACCCAAAACCTCAGCAGTGTTTAGCAAAAGATTTCTTCTGCAAGTCGTGCAAACCGCCCCCCTTCCCCCATAAAGCCTCTGTTCTGCACACAATGAACAGGGAAGCCCCGTATCTAGAAGGCGTCCGTATGTCAGATGTCCTTAACCCGGGGACTTTGTTTGTCAGTTTATATTTTATTCTGTTTTTTTATTCTGTTTTTCTTCTTCTTTTAAAGTACCTTCTAATGGGCTCAGCAAAACTGAAAATATCTGATTTTGGTGAATTCAATCTTTTTTTTTTCAAAACTGCTTATTGTCTTTTACTAGGAAATTATTCATTCTAGATTGTTTATAGCAAAGACACATACCTCCTGTTTTGAAATAACTACATTTTTGTGTTCACAAAATCCTTATTTAGCAAATTATTATTTAATACAGGGTGCTTCTATTATACCATGGGGGTATTTATAAAATAATTGTCTATAAATTCGCTCTGAATTCGCTCATAGTTTTCATTTATACATCATTTCATATTGTGACAGATGTGCAGTTTGATAAGTGGCCACTAGATGGCAGAACAAGTAATTGCTTTTACTTCTCAGCAAATTTCAGGAAAAATTGACAGGGAAATCTTTTATAAATAGAGTTTTCTAAAATTCAAGCCTATTGCTGTCTGCATGATTTTGGGATCCACAGACCTTCTCTGATATGTGTCCCATATCCACCGTTTAAATAACAGTTACAGAGTTCCTTTAAAAAGCCACCAACTGGCTGCAAGTGGTAAACGTTAAAGCATACCAAAACTCAGAATTTTCACTTTACATAAAAGGGTAGAAAACCCCTCTAATGCCTGGCTGCCTAGGAGGTCGAGAATGAATGGGAGCGTGAAGCCTCCCGGGAGGCTCTTGGGCGCTCCTTCTGCGCATGCACAAGCATTTTGGGCATGCGCAGAAGGAGCCTTTTTGCTCAAAGAGAAAAATTTGCTGATCTCAGGCATGTGCAGTGAGCGGCAAGTTTTTTTTTATCCTACTTCACCCGACACCGCACCTGGATCGGGTGATGAAGGATGAAGAACCCGGAAGAGAAGACAAAGATGGCAGCGCCCAGATCGCCGGCTCTGGGGCGGATGCCGAAATGACACAGGACCCGATGCAAGACACCCCCGGAGTGATCAGACTGCCCTGCGGGATTTTTGAGTATAGTTTCTCCCTAAATATTTAAATGTACTATTTTATATTTATGGGATTAAAAAGATTAGTATTTTAGATCTGAGCATACTATACCTAACATACATTCCCTTTGTGCAGCTGTGCTGTATTTGCCAAAGGACAATTTACAACAATAGCAGATGAGTGCTTACAATTTTATTGGCCATAAAAAAACACAATTATAAATATTTACAAGGCACAAAGAACTGCAGTCTAATTTAAAGGCAATGGAAACCTATCGGTGTGTGCAGTAATGATGGGCTGCTCCATTAACATTCATACAACACTTGCAATACATTATGGGAGATCCTTTTTCTAGATACAGACTTATTTGTAGCATGCTGAGTCCCAGGAGGACTACAAGTCCCATACACAGGAACTAAAATTCAATCCTCTCCCCCTGGGCTATTATGGATTCATAGATTGTAGCATGCAAGCAATTTTTTAGGTTTTTTAATAAAATAGCAGCATTATATTGAACCTTCAGCAAAATCACCCCCTTGTCCTGCAGCCTCCTTTAGTAGTATTTACATTACTGGCTCCTAGATCACATGATCGGCCATGGTGGGAGCCAGAGCATTTGGCAATATGGAAGTTGGGGGCGGCATCTATTTTATTTCAGGTTCACATTAGCTATGGCCTGGTTGGCATGTTAGGTGGTGCATTTGGGGTCCTAGAATATGTATGAGCTCAGAAGTTCTAAATTCACCAGCCACATGCTTGTTTAGCGCCAATAGCTCACTTTATTAAAGCCAGCCGAGCAACAAGCATTTTCAGATGAAGGTCAGCTATTACTGAGAATAGAACTCTGTCCTTGTTGTATTAGGGTCACATATTTGAAACTCAACCAGGGCACTATCTGCATGGAGTTTGTATGTTATCCCCCTGTTTGCATGGGTTTTCCCCCCAGAAACAATGTGGAAGGTTAATTGGCTAGCCCCTAAAGTGTTTGTAGGTGATGATAGGGGCGTTAAACTGTGAGCTTTTCTGGAGGACAGTTAGTGATAAGACATATTACATAGCACTGATATGTACAGTGCTATGTAATATGTTGGTGCTATGTATACTTGATAATACTAATACATTGTCAAAAAGCAGGACCACTAACTTGAACCATTTAAGAATAATTCAAAGTAAAGTCAGATATCCTTTGTGCATATTGGATATAGCTTCAGTTTTGAACCAGAAGCCTAAACATTACAGCTGGGCTACTAACATTTGAAAAGTAAGATATTAAAATTGCCAAATATTGGCATGTTTCTCCAAGGGACATTTAACATGCAATACACTTTAGCACCAGTAGATGGCAGCAGATTGTTTTTCCAGGGCACTACACCTAACATCATACCTGGACTGCACCAACACAACACTTGGACTGCACATAACATCATACCTGGACTGCACCTATCATACCTGGACTGCACCAACACTACACCTGGACTGCACCTTATTACCTGGACTGCACCTAACATCATACCTGGACTGCACCAACACTACACTTGGACTGCACCTAACATCATACCTGGAC
>NC_092858.1:9872424-9911552 GCF_032062135.1 Pyxicephalus adspersus | reverse complement strand
ACCTGGACTGCACCTAACATCATACCTGGACTGCACCAACACTGCACCTGGACTGCACCTAACATCATACCTGGACTGCTCCAAGACTACACCTGGACTGCACCTAACATCATACCTGGACTATAGCCAACAGCCTACAAATAAAAGTGTAACCATTCTCAGATATTTCAAGACTCAATAAAACTAAATTACAATTTTCCACCTGTGGATAATTAACATTTACAGATGTATGTAGAATTATAAAACGTTCCCCAGGATTTAAGGTCTAAAGGTACAGTAAGTGTCAGCAAATACATTCAGGTTTCATCTTTTGTTCATGTTTTGGTTTTGCATGCTTGCTGTCTCATTTTTTGATGATTTATTTAATGTACAGAATGAAAGATTTACATTTCAGTGGCCACTTACATAATAAGGAATTAGTAATCCCAGCACAGATTTATTCTTTGAGTAACATGAAGAATTTTTTGTTTCCAGACTGGTAAAATAGTTATGGAATATTTATATAGTTTTTATAAAGAGAAATAATAAAGCACAATCACTTTTAACTAGGAAGAAATTCTGCATATATAATATACCTGCTACTATATACACATATATTTACAAACTATACATAGAGGCAAGCATTTAAAACATGCATCAAAATTATTTACACAAATATTTATTTATTTATTACATAATAAGTCTGAGGTTTGGGCAGAAACACATTTATTTACATACATTCCTCAATAGCCACAAAGATGTAAATCCATATACAACAGCCTTTCTACATCAGATTCTACCTTGTAAAGAAGCAACTATATGATTACTGTGCCTTGCATGTGGACCTGTTGCCTGTGCCCTGGATGAAGGCCCTGGATCCCCTCAGGGGCCCCAAGTCAGTTTGGTGGACGGGCCCCAGGTCATTTCTGCTACTGTTGGCTTTGCCCTCCAGTGCTCTGGGACTTTACCGAACTTTGGTTGAGAATGGCTTCTATGGACTGTAAAAGGGAATAGATAACCCCTTCACTTGCATCCTGCTCAAAGAAAAGGAATCTCCTCCACAGAAGTTGCACATGCTGAATTACTGCACAGATCTAGAACAAATACAGCAAGGACGCTAAGCGGTCCATTTTTAAAGCTTTGATAACTAAAACATTCTCTAGTGGAGAAACAATTACTGCAGTTGAGAACACATGGACCTGGAAGATTCTCCACCAGGGGATGTTTTAGTGAATGCCACATTTGCTGCTTTAAACCTTTAAGACTCCTGAAATAATACATGGCTCTTGTATTTAATTAATATGTGTATGATTGTTTTTTGTAACAAATGTCTAGATGATTAACAGCATATTCTCTATATTGGTATAGGAATAAGAGCCCCCATGTGATGACCAAATAAGCAGCAGCAAACTATGGAGTCTATTTATAAAGCAGTAAATCAATGATTCCTTAGTGGAGAACTAATTACCACCATTGAAATACATTGCCCTGGAAGATTCTGCACCAGGGAATGTTTCTGGAAATGTAAGATTGTGTTCCTGTCAACAAGCTTTCATGGTTAGACAGAACTGAGCATGATTGGCAGACAATTCATATCCCCAATACAAATCAAAGGTCTTCTCTGCAGGAGGTTTTAAGAAGATAATATGAAGAACTATCCCAATAATTACAGTTGGGGCAAATGTAAAACATAGGGACTCTACACTTATCCACTCTGCTGGGGTCAAAGTACTACTTAAGACCATGACCTGCATTTTATTCCCTATGAAAGGCAACAGTGATAGAGTTTAATTTTGCCCACATAGGGACAATAATACTTTAAGAGACAAAATAGTACTTTTATCTGCCTGATGTTACGTGTTACGTGTGGTCCTTTTTGATAAATACCTTAAAAAAGTCAGTCCAGTTCAGTTTGGTCCATCAGAAATATTACTGGTGGTGCATTCTCCTCTCAAAGTCAACTTTTTAGTTTCTCCTCCTGTTCCAGACCAAGCGGAACCTCCAAACCAAAAAGTACAACACTGGGTCGATGCAACTATTGACGCTGGCAAAAGGTCGTGTGGATTTGTATGCTGCATTAATAGCATCCATAGTAGGACAGGGAGCGCTGTCGTCATAACGGAAGTAGTAGTAGAGCGTACGGGTGACGTGGTACGGCAAGAAACAAGTGATGAAAACCACCAGGACCGTAATGATTATTTTGACCGACTTCCTCTTGGATTTGGTTGCTTGTGTGGATTCCACCGTTGGTGTTACAAGCACGTAAATCATGAAGCAGTTGCAAATGATGAGGACTGTGAAGGGGATGCAAAAAAGCAAAATCAAAGTCACCGTATTGTAAACAACAAACTGGTCAAAGAGTTCGGCGCCTGATGTGTCATGACAGACGGTGCTGTCTTCCATCGGGCTGGTGGATACGAAATAAAATATAGGCGACTGAATGATAACGATGACCACCCAAATACTAATACAGGCAATTCGTGCAAATCGCACCTGGCGCCATTGTAAAAAACGCATGGGATAACACACTGCCAGGAAACGGTAGAAACTAATGCAGAGGAGGAAGAGAATGCTGCAGTAGAGGCTTGTGTAAAAGAGGAAGCGGACTATCTTGCAGAGCGGCTCGGAGAATGGCCAGTCGTTGGCTTTGGAGTAATAGTAGGCCAGCAGTGGAAGAGACAAGACGTACAGGAGGTCCGACAGAGCCAGGTTGAACATGAAAATGGTGACCACTTTCCATGGTCGGATCTGGAAGATGAATATGTACAGGGCGATGACATTAAGGATGAAACCAAACGCAAATACAATTGAATAGGCCACAGGCAACAGGATGTACTTGAAGTCTTCTTCAAATATGCACCTGTAGGTCAAATTTCCATCCCCATCAGGGTCATCCATTGAGTAAACCAAGGTACTGCAACAATAAAAAAGAGAAATCTATGTAAATGCACAATAAATAATGTAACACAATTGAAATTTCAGCACCAGACAACTTTATATTTCATATAGGATATTGTGGGCAAGAGCTACGGTCATCTGCGTCTCTCTTGGGAATATTTCCCTCACTTTCGGCAAAGTTGTGGAGTAATGAAAAAAAATCTCCTCAATGAGGCCACAAAAAAGAGTAGGACTGAGTTAGAGGGGGTGATTTGCTAAACCTATTTAAGTTGTTCACTTACCATGGTGAATTATAACTTTTCAAGCAATGATTTCTTCCCCTGAAGAAGCCGAAATGGCGAAACGCGTCAGGTTCTGAGTTTTCTTTGAATATTGATTATTGTATATATGTTTATTTCATAATTTCTTTGGTGTACTTTAACCTCTGTAATTACAAGCTGGATGAAAAATCTCCTAAATACATTGTTTGATTCTAACACAACGACTGCTAGAAAGAGCTGTTCTTTATGCTCTCTCATTAATCATTGTACACCATTAACAAATCATTTATGCTCATCTGTAAATTTTTTCACCATTGCTTACTTTTTACCAATATATTTGTGAACCCTCAGCAACCCAAACGTGTGTAAAGCTGGACCTCAAGACAAATGGCTAGCACAAGCCTTCTTGTTCTATTGTCCTTCAATGACCAGCTTTTAAAGAACTCTATTGGTACAGGATGAAGGTGGAGAGCCTCAAGGTTGCCGGTGATAATAGAAAGTGGCCCCTTGATTCATTTATTGGGTGGAACATACAGTATTTTACAAAGTTCAATTTCTTACTGTTTGTTTGGTAAAACAACTAATTAAAACTACCTTATTGGCTTTATGGGTCTGGGGATTGGCTATCTCCTCCAAAATTCTTTCTTCTTTCCTTGCCTTCCATCCATTCTATTGGTTTTCAGGGAAAATCTTTGGGTATAGACTTGGTTGGTGTATCAACTGGGCTTACATCAACAATGACTCCATAGATCTGTAGATTTAAGAACAATAAATGTGCATAATGAGTTTAGTAAAGTTAATGTTCCAAAAACAATAATAAATATATTTTTTAAAACTGTCTAAAAACAATAAATCAGGAAAATATGGATGTTCTTCAAACATGTTTCAGGGTTTGGTATACAAGGATTCTATAAGAAGTCTGTCCTTCAATGTGGCAGCTAGGGGGGCAATATTTTAATATTGTTGTGATGTCTTTCTGGGGCCTTTGTTGAAAATGAAAAGTGAATTTGGATCCTTAGTGATCAAAAATAGCTTTACTGGTTAATGAGAGGAATGGACATCAACTACTTTATTAAGACCTACATACCCAAATAGAATGTAACTGGTATACACTAGGATAGTGCTGTATTGGGAACCTTTTTAAAGAACAGAAGTCCCAACAGGCTGATTCCTTAAAATGCTTTGCTACTACTGAAAAGAGGTGCTAGGAACAGTAAATTCTCGACCAGGATCAAATCCAGTGGTTGGCCTCCAACAATCCTCTTGTAGCCTCTTGCAGCTGGACATCCAATTGGAAGTATCCACTTCATAGCCTGTGTGACAGGGACACTTCCTATTGGCTGTCCAGCTGCAAAAAGCCTTTTACCAATCAGAAAAGGACCCAAGCAAAGAACTTGGGACCGGAGAGTCATGTGACAGTGGCTCAGTTATAGGGGGTGTGGGGTAGGTGTAGAAGAAGGGGTTAGAGTTTGCTTGAATAACACCTTTAAATTGTGTTAAAAAAAATAATACAAAATAAAATGTCTTATTCCTTTGTTTTATAAGTGAAAAAAATACTTTTTGATCTTTACAGATATCTTGTGAGCTGATAACCTTGTGTGCCTGTGTTTCACTCTTTTCAGCTAGCTTTGTCTCTAGAGAAATAAATCATTCTGCAGTTTTAAAACATTTCCTGTCCTAGGGTGACAACAGTAATAGTACATTATCATAGATGGAAATGAAGAATCAACATGGACATTTTTGGATTTGGATGTATGTGAACTTACAGGAATGTATCCGTTTCAAACTAACTGAACTTTTACAATGATTAAGCTTTTGGTAAGTAATTTTCCAAGATTTTATATTAATTATAAACTGGACAATCTTTAATCATGATCTGATTGTGTAATGTTCTGTTTAATAACTATCCAGCCCAGATTTGCATACAAATATTGACGCCATGTATTACCACGTTTCATGGGTCCTCACGAATATCAACTACACCCAGCTGCTTTGCTGTCTTTATATTATATAATTCTGACTTACTATATATAAACAATTGTTTATTCACAAAATTATTAAGAAGAATATTTCTATGTAGTGTATGTAGTGTATATTATCGTCCAACATATATTCATGTAATAGTATTTAAAGCTATATTTTGGGATAAGTAATTATTGCCTAAATATGGGAAACATGCTTGTCCTAAATTAAATATTAGTGTTTAGTATGCATTACATTAAGATCTGTGTAGTAATCCAGTGTGAATCATTTTCAATTTGCCAGAGCATCCTCTGATAAAGATCATTTTATTATTAATAATAATATTATCATTATTAATACACTGTATTTATATAACACCAACATATTACGCAGCGCTGTCCATTAACCAGGGGTAACAAATGACAGACAGATACAGACAGTGACACAGGAGGAGGAGAGGACCCTGCCCAGAAGAGCTTACAATCTAAGAGGTCTATGCTGCTCCCTTCATTGTGCAGAGAGACTGGTCTTGAACCCCAAAAAATCAGGTTTATATTGTTTTAAGAAGGATCAGATTTTGGGCAGAATAACTGATTGGTCACCCTTGTCTGCACATTGCCTTTTTACAGAAGACCATATGGCCAGCAGCTTTACTTTGCTCTGTATTAGATACTGGCTGGTAGGTGATTAGCTTTATCACAAGAGAAAAATTAAAGTTTTACCCAATTGCCTGGAAACTGGGGTCACAAGATGTCAAGGCTGGGAAATTCCAGGCATATAATCTTGTTAGCATTCTTAATAGCCATTTGTTACGCTCTCAGGTATAGAAACTTGAAGAAATTAGCTAATAATGAAGTGGTTGTGCTTGAGCTACAGAACACCATAATCATGGGCAGTATTACAGCACATACTGCCTGAATTTGTCCTAAATCTAAAAGGTCTGTTTCTCAAAAGGTGATGATCGGCTAGCAGATACCACTTCTTTGTTCTCAGGTTTTGAAAATCTGATTGTCAGTTCCATATATACACAATATATATATATATATATATATATATATATATATATATATATATAAAAGGTGATCAGGGTAATAGTGTGTTAATTACCAAACTCTGCCATAATTTGGTGATCACATTAACTTAAATGGAATAAGTGATGGCAATTTTTTTCTAGATATGATAGCAGGGATTATGACTCTTGCAGAAAAATTTTATTTTTTCATATTTTTAAAATATTTTTTCCCCTAACAGGTTTTTTTGTTTTTCAATTGACCTGTACAGTTTATAGGTTACATTAAATGTGCATGTAATATACACAAACAAGATATATATAGAATATATACAAACAAGGTAAAATCTATAAAACAAGAAACACAATCTAATATGTAAAGTGACCAAGAAATTATTGAATATATTCTAAGACTGACATCAAAAACTTAATGGCAATTCATAAAGGAAACATGTTTGGTAATATATAATGATCAGTTGTTTTTTCTGTTACTTTACATCTCAGGATGTGTTTCCTGTTTTTTATATGGTTACTTTGTATACATTCTCACAGTTTATATGTTGTTTTGCACGTTATTTTACCAAGTATGATTTCCCAAAACTACTTAGTGAGGCTTTGTTGTTCTTCATATGCTAAACTGCTGCCAAGCTGCATATAGACTGTCAATGAGTCCACTGATAACTGCTTTCAAAAATGGCCAAAAAGGGGCAAAATGGCCAAACAAGGAGCAAAATGATAAATGGCTTTTACATATGTATAAATAAGGCCATCTTTGTGGGGAACAGGGGGTTTTGCCCCATTATAAATAGACCCCTTAGATCATGCTTGATAAAATCCTATTGTTATCTACACATTTACAATTTATTTATTCCATAATGCGATCATTTCTTCTAAGAGATATACAGAAACTAAAGTATCAGCAGAAAAGTCTGGTAACCTATGTTCTCAGAAGGAGATAAAGCTATATGGGCATCTTTTTAAAAATGGTTTACCCAGGATTCACCCAACCAAAACATCATTTTAGGGCAGGGCCCCAATTGACACAAAGAAGGGGTGCAGGGAGTTGTAATCCTGTGCATGTTGTGACCCCACTTCATATTTCCCCAGGTTTTGCTAAAACCATGCCAACTTTTACTTAAAATATACACTTTTCCTATTGGATTCAATTATACAATGTATGAATCTAACATGTACATTTTGGGTAATTCGGGAACAGGCATAGATAGAGCCCATAATGTGATGAAACACCATCATCAATGTTTTATTATAGTTTTTTTAAGTTGCATCAGTATTTTTATCAAAAGTTACAAATCATTTAATTTCCGTTGAGAACAGAATTGCAAAGCATTTCCCAATACCGTGGGATGAGATTACATCATGGTTAGGTGGAATTGGAGCCATGTTCTCTGATAGAACTTTTTTGATTGATATAGTCCTGGAGTTTTATTAGTTTATTACTATATCCCTGAAATGCTTTTAATATCTGAAGACATGTACCTGAATATATATGAGCTGATGTGACAGTTGTGAGATAGTACCATGGTACAAAGTAGAGAATTAAGAGAAGTGTTCTCTTCCAGGCTGTCTGCCAGCTGAAGGGTTTGATTACGATTTGATGGTCTCATCAACATAAATCTTTGAATCTGACAATCTGAATGCTGGATAAAATAACATGTTTTAGATCAAACCCTAAAGAAACATATGAGAACCTATGACACAAATCTGTGTCCTTATTGTTCTACATCTTACCAGTTCTACCGCAACCCATAAGCTGACTTTACACATTGCAAATTACTAGAACAACTGAATGTTTGATTCCACACAGAGAACTGCTAACACAATTGCAAGACACTGGACAATCAGTAGTTTGGAATAAGGTGTATATGCTGTGTAGATATAAATACTGGGTTATTTCCTACATTGGTAGAACACATGAAGCAGCTTGGACATGCTGCAAAATGCCTTCAACATTACAAAAACCAGTCCTGTTAAATCTGAATATCTGCTTTTAGATTTCACGATACTCACCAACAGCTTTAATATTCCAATACAAAACAATACATGATGTATTCAGCTGTTCCTTAAAGTATTGTTCAATGTAATATGAATTAAACTTTTGCTTCATTTCTTTCCACTGGACCATTAGATATTCCAACAGCTTTGCAAATGTTCTGATTGATGGATATTATGTACATGAAGCGCAAGTTTTGACTGAACTCTCAGTTTGATTCATCTTAATACATTCTTGGTGCATTGAAACAAAAAGTGTTCCATGGGCTACAGTTCTTTGTGTGCTATTTGTGGCAGGACCGTTGCTGTCTGTGGAGAAGCAGTGGTCTTCCTACAGGACTCTGGAAATTCCACTGCCGAGCCAAAGTTTAGGCGCTCCAAGTATCAGGGAGCATTAGCTGTGCTGATTGCTAGGCTATAGGTCTGACTCAGTACAAGGTGTGCCATATCTCTGCAGAGGGACCTCTGTTTCCACATTAAGACCAAGTGTCCTATCTGCAGCTGTTAGTAGGACATTGTCATTTTTTTTAAGATTATGTTTACTGAAAAACCTAGGACAATTAACACCTGTGCACTTAGAATATATTTGGGTGATGTTGAGTCCAATGGAGCTTTATCTATATTTAAAAATGCTATTGCTCTTCATAATGTAGATTCAGTCTTGCTCTTCCAGAGCTGGACCTAGATAAAACAGTGGGTTTGCTGTTAAAGAATGGCACACAATGTGTTAAGGAATGGCACATATCATGTTGTTGTGATGTGTTAAAAAGTCACTGTGATCATTGATGATGCCCCAACTGATCCTAGGTGTTACCTTTTCCCTGGGAACAGATACCAAAAGTTCCTTGTTGCAAAAGAAAAGTCTGTTTTATATTACGTAAGTTTTACTAGGGCTGCAGGATATGAATAGACACCTTGTCCTTGCCCAAGCTGCAAACCACCAAACCATATCATATAAGAAAGCCTGCTCAATACTTGACAGTACTGCACATAAAAAACAGCTTTGTTCTGGCATGGAAGAGTAGGCGCTGGGAAGATTTGAGTGCCTTGGCCATAAAATCATAAAACTTAATTTACTTTCAACACATTGTGCAGCTAGCTATCATCATCTAGTGTTTGTTTGCATTAAGGTGGGAGTAGACGGGTCACTTTTAGCCAGGCAAGACAATCTTGCAAGAACCAACACAGATGGAACACATTGTTTGCTGTGATGTGTGTTACAAAATGATTCTATGTGAAATAGTAATTAAACACAATCATTTGAAGAATTGTGTAATTTTAAGCAATTACTACAACATGCTAATTGTGTAGCTCACAATGTAGGAAGCATTATCTAGCATTGTGTTGCAATTTCCGAGCTCAAAACAGTCCATGGGCCCTTGGCATCAGTGTGACGTAAAGAAATAATGAGTTGCTGATGAGAAAAGGTTTATTTACATGTACATCTGTATCAACCCAATGTATTTATCGTGTCGACTATGTTTTGGCAACCCATTCATTTTGAAACAGCAGCACTTTGACACAAATTAAAAAATGGATACCACTCTTATTTTTTCTAATACAGTGAGCATTGTTCATAGTGGTGCACGGTGGAGGTAAGATCTGTGCCCGCCATTGTTAAAGTATGTTGGGGTGCAAAAAATACATTTGTTTTAACACATGTTGAATTAAATGGGTTCAATTCTCTTGAATTTTTCCAGAGGCAAATGCTTTATTGGTTCTCTTAAACCTATCTCTTTAACCTATCTCTAAAACCACAAGGTGAATCTTGTTGTCAGTTGTTGCGCAAACTACACTCTACAATAGTGGTCGCCAACCTTTTCGGAGCCAGCTCCAGAGCGAGCATGCGCGGGGAGCCATGTGTCATTCAAAGGGGAAGAAACTTCCCCATTTGTAACGTCATGATGCCAGAACCTGCCACTCTCCCATCGCAAATATAAGCCTGTAATGGGACAGTGGGCCCCCACTTCCCTGAGCCTGGGATCTGTATGGGGGACATGAACCATGGCTCTGGCCGGTGCGTCCCCCCTTGGGGTCCTTCTCCCGACCTCAATCGGGGGTGCACTGGCCAGGGCCAATTTAGTGGTCCGACCACTGCTCTACAAAACATGGGAAGCTGGGCACTGCCATGGGGACATGTACGAATCCCCAAAAAATACTGTACAGCAGGGAAAGATTCTTTAAATATAGCTTGAGGGCAAAGTTGAAAATGCACAGAATTTTAAAGTAACATAATTGGAGGATGATGTAGTGCAATCTCAGCAACAGCGTATGCTAGCAGAGCATTTAGTTGATGTCGCATTTTTGATGGTTTTCTTTTACAAATTGATTTGGCTTACATGCAACAGCAGCCCTTAAATATGATTAGGTAGCTTTAACAATAGCACATGCTTTTTCATCAAACAATAATATACCATTGAGTGTAAAACAAAACCATAATATATTAATTACAAAGACGGAGACAAGCACAATGAACTACTTCACAACAACTAACAGATAGAAATTGGCCATTGTGAAGTCGTTCGTTGTGCTTGTCCCTATCCTTGTTATTACAATATTGTCATGCTTCTTCCCATTTTCTATCAATCCTTCAATAAATAATAAAAACAGCAGAGATACAGCAGTGTAAAATTGTCTACAAGCAGCTAACTTGTAATGAGGGAGATTTGGCCAAAAGGTTGCAAAGGAAAGAGTACAGGAAAGTTTACACATTTCACTACAAGAATTCGGGGACCGCAGATGACATAACAGGTTTAAACTGACCAACAATAAGAAATATATTAATTGAAATGCTAGGGACAAAGAGCACAGACTGGAACGTTACTAAAAAGAATTAAGACACTTTAAAGGGTACGGCAGTTTAAAACTAGGTAGCGGTCGGATAGTTGTGAAAAGTCAGCTAGCAAATTATAATTATATATAAAAATAAATACATTTAAAATGGAAGTTTAATCCAAAAAGTGCTGCAATAATATAAAATAAAATTATTACCCTGCCAAAAAAGAGCCCCTAACATTAAGTGTGTTCACACTGCAAAGAACTTTTGCAGAAAATAAATGGTGGGGAGCATCAGCTCAAAATACTTGCTAGTCTTGAATAATCCACAAAATAAAATTAAAGGAAAAAAAAACACTTATTAGAAAAAGAGGCAGCAGAGACATTGATTACCCAAAGAGCTAGCACTCATAATTTAAGTCTCCTACATGGCTCCATTCTCTTCCTATGCACTTTATCAGTTTTGCTTAAAACAGCTGGCAATAAGTGATTAGGGGCAATAAGCCTGAAGGGGCCCTAACTGAATATAAATAAAGTGTTTGGAAAACATGCAGCTTTGAGTTGGATCTCCATGGGAAAATTGTGTTAATTTTTAATCAAGTTATCTTTCCAACAGATCAATGTCATCAGAAAAAAATCTGCAGAGCTGGAACTCTTTTGTTATTTTCCACTGTATAAATGTTCTCTTTTGCTTGTCTATTTTTCCATCATAGGATAATTAGGTAATATTTATGTATGTCCAGTTGCGACATTTATAGCAATGCAGCCACCCTGTGCTCCAGCGCCCCTTTGTGCTCCAGTGACCCTGTGTCTTTGTAACCCTTTGCTTTATTGATTTTTGCACTCCTGTGACTTCAGCACTCCAGCAACCCCTCTATTGCAGTGACTCTATGCTCCAGTAACACTGCTATTGCTTTAGATACCCCGTGCTCCATTGACCCCATGCTTTAATGACATTGTGCTCCGGTGACTCTTTGTGAACTAGAAACTTCTATACTCCAGTGGCCTCATGTTCCATTGAGCTGGTGCTCCAGTGTCCCTTTGTGCTCCAGTGCCCCTTTGTGCTTTAGTAACCTGTTGCTTCATTGATTTTTGCACTCTTGTGACCTTGGCACTCCAGTGACCCCTGTGCTGCAGTAACACTATGCTCCAAAAAACACTTCTAGGACTCTAGTTAATTGCCCCATGACTTTTTTTAATCCCTTGACTTCTGTACTCCAGTGGCTTTATGTTCCAGTGAGTTTGTGCTCCAGTGAGCCTGGACTTATATGACCCTTTGTGCTCCAGTGATCCTATGTGATCACTGACCCCCTCTGTCCCAATGAGAGCGATCTTTTGCACTCCACTGACCCTGTCCTTCCATGACCTTTTGTTTTTAATAACCACTGTACTTCAATGAGTTCATGCTCCAGGGATCCTGTATTTCTACCGTGTTTCCCCGATGATAAGGCATCCCCATCAAATAAGCCACCCCCCCACCCGATTTTTGCTCAAACAATTAAAATAAAGCACCCCCCGCAAATAAGACATCCTCCGATACCTGATACTGTGTGACTCTGTGTGACTCCTCGATGCTGGCTGCAGTGCAGAGTGAAACTGAAAGTAACTTCAAAGGACAAGCAAGCTGCTGATCCCTGCCCTAACAGAGTCTGTTACCCGGCGAGTCAGTGATCAGAAGGGGACAATCAATGGCACATGAGTGATCAGAAAGGGGACAATCAATGGCACAGAGTGATCAGAAGGGGACAATGAATGGCACAGAGTGATCAGAAGGGGGACAATCAATGGCACAGAGTGATCAGAAGGGGACAATGAATGGCACATGAGTGATTTTCAACAATAAATGTGTACTGTAGTCTTCTTCATGGAAAAATAAGACATCCCCCTGAAAATAAGACCTAGGGCATATTTTGGCATTTCAAAAAATATAAGACAGTGCCTTATCATAGGGGAAACAGGGTATTTGATTTTTTTTGAGAAAAAGCATATTTTTGCAACTTTACCAACAGTTCTTGGTATAATGCACTGCAAATAAACTTGTAACTCCAAAAGCTGTTACAGATATAAATCTTGAGAGTTAGGAGTGCAAAACAAGCACATTAACCACAAATACACAGAACACAACTGTATAACCATACACCACGGTCTTCAGTAGTCAACTATGTTCAATATCCCTTCTGAGAGATGTTTGTTTATTTCGAGTCATTAATCCAACTACATTACTATGGCATCACAAAAATGCTTTTATATGACCTTTACCCAAGCACTGCAATTTGAGGTTATCCAAGGATTTTCATTTAGGTGTATACTGGTTGCTATCATTGGGTAAGTGATGGTGATTGATAAACACATAAAGATTGTATTTTAACACTGGCTATTCCTATAAAGTACTATACACACATGAACAGTCCTTCCAAGGCTTTGGATATGGAGGTGCATGGAATCTGATGTTTCACCATGGCAGGCTTAAAAGGGGAAAAAGTTCAATAGATATTCCTCCATGAAAAGATATCTATCTAGATTCCCATTGCTGGTTCTCCTTAACTTAGCACTGGTCCATGGCTGCATGACCAGGAAAATTATATCTTCTATAGATCATTTACCTGGAATGCAGTTGTGCGCCCATTAGCCAGAAAGTCCATCGTTCCGGAGTAATGCTGCCTAATAGTCCTGGGTAAATCCTGGGACACATTCTCATTGACGCTACCCACCCAGTATATTTTCCCTATCATCCACACACCACACGTACAATATTGTTCATGTTGCCTACTTCATAAGGCCATAGACTACACAGACAATAGTATGGGTGTTTTTTAATATTATTTTGTTGTAGTCCCATCCAGCTACAGCAAGCTTCCCGTTCATGCGTGATAAATTTCTAACCACCACCAACTTTCATTTTGTACAAACAGTTCTGTAGATCAGTTTTTATTAATGGCTATCAGTTGCCTCAGGCATCTGCAGTAAATCATTTTGTTTTCATGTGCTAGCATACAAGAACACATTCCCCAGTATAGAAACTTCTGTGATGACTAAATAAAGAGTGCCAGGATTCTTCTTCTTCACTTATAATGTTATGGTTGTTTTGTGTAACATTGAAGTGGAGCTTCAGATATTTCCAGACCATTGTCATTATAGTCTAAGTGGGAACTGGTGAGCTTTTCCCTCTTAGTAAATTGCATTGTGTGAACACAACTAGACGTCTGATGAATTTTGTAACCTAATCCAGATAGCCTTTTTGCAAATAAGAGAATTGAGCTATTGGCTTGGTTTATCCCAACACATTTTAGGGCTGGTGTTGGTCATAGATTACTTGTAAAAGTGGGAGATACCCAAAGGGCTGGTGTTGGTCATAGGTAACTTTTACACCCATAAGTAAGAGACAATTCAAAGGCTGATCATAAGTTACATTCATATGGAGCTAATTGCCAAAGTGAAGCTGGAGCATTCAAGGGTTGGAGTGCTAGTTGTAGATCTAGCCCAAATGCTGTTTAATTCATAATTGCTGACACCAAAAAAAAAAGTTAATAGACCTTAAATTGAGACACATTCAAAGATTGGTGTTTGTAGGTTTATGCAAACAAACCAAATGGCATTTGTTTGGCTTAGGTTGCACCATCTGCAGCTCCATCGTAAAAATGGAAGGTTCACCACCAACTGCCAAGCAACCTAACAAAATAAGGCTGTCTTCTATTTTAGACTCATGGATGAAGCATTCAATGCTTGAACCAGATGATGAATTTAGGAATCTAAGTCTAATTTACCTGCTTAAACCACATGCTGAATCTAAAATTGTGGTGCAAACAGAAATTAAGAATTAACATGGTGGTGGGTGGTGTCCATGATGTCCATGATGTCCATAGCCATGCTGCAAGGTCAAGCCATAAATCTATACAACCACTATAAAAGCCAACCCAGGAATAGTTAGCTTTGCTAGAAAAAAAAACAAATCCAACACTGCTAGCTTTTAAAGGAAAAATGTGTGCAGCTAAATTAAAAATTGTTCATGCAAGACGTTCTCACCATTCACATGAATGACTGGTTTATAGACTGAAAGATAGCACACAATATCGCTTGTAGGCCATGTTCATAAAAATGTCATTGGCAAGTTTAATAAAGAGTATGCAAGCCAAATGCTTAGATGTTGCCAATTTTTATTACTTATTGATGAAAACCCAGATATGTCAACCACAAAAAATGCAATGGTTGTCATTTACGTTGATGATGATGCCGGCAAAACCCAGTACAAGTCTTATTCCCTTGATCTCACTGTGCTGTTTTAATTCAATTAAACAATATTTTGGTATTTGGTAGATGGCATGCTCTTAAAATCGGTTATGGCACTTGGTACAGGTGATGCCAGTGTAATGGTGGGTCCAGGAAACTGTGCTACCCTGCAGCCTTTCATTTTTCACATTATTGTGTGTAGCTGAAGCCTGACTATACCTACAACTGTTTGTAGCAAAGTATCTCAGCAATTTTGCAGGGATATACAAAACTGTTTTGCACACAATTCTATCATGAATTTCAGGAATTCATGGATGCATAATGTGTAATGATTCCTAGTGCTACAAGATGGATTTCCACAACTGGTCAACCTTATTTTGAATAAATATGATGCACTGTACAGTTATTACAATCAGGTGATGATGTAGACTATTTGGTAACTATAGACAGATTACATAAAAACACATATCATCAAGTGTTTATTTTTTTTTCTTCAAGCTGTGCTGCCAAATTTTGCACAATTCAACAAACTTATCTAAAGACGTTTCCCTACTTTACCTAAATGTATTAAAATACTGCCAGCTACTGATAGGTCTCATAGCCTTCATTAAAAATGGTGCACTCATAGACTTTATATGAAAATGGTGCACTAATTGCATTTTTTAACAGTAATAGTTAAAACTTTGTAATACCAAACAGTATTTTCATTGACTACCAAACCAAAGAACATTTTTATATGGTAGATGATCAGCTATTCAACAGATCATGGTGCAAATTACCAGGTTTTACACAAGAAAGTACTGTAACTGCCATTAAAAAGAATTCCCATTGCAAACAGAGTCATTAATCTTTTGGCTGTCCTCAAACCCACAAGAATAAATCTACGACTAGTTAGGATAATACTGGAACCTGCAAATGGATTTTTCCCTATCTCAGTTTGACCCACTGCATGAATTTATTAAATAGTAAGTGACAGATTTCATGACTTTCATGTTGTGATATGATTCACAATTGCATTATTCATCAGGACAATTTAATAATATCTAAATATCTAGTAAAATGTGCAAAAACAAGGTTTTACCTTCCCCATGGGACAGCTGAGGTAGAACATGTGTTCTCTTCTGCCAAGGTAATGAAATCTGATCTTAAGAACAAACGTTCTGCAATACTGAACGGACTGCTGTCAGTAAAGGCCCAGGAAGAATTATTAAGCAGAAGATTGCAATCATTGATGTCACAATGTATGACCACAAGCTTAATTCTCCATTAAACCCAAACGTAAACTACTTAGGGTTTCGTCACTTGCTATTGGTAAGGACAAAAATGTGGTGGTAAGCAAAGCAGAGGTTTGGGCAAGAGCAAGGCTAATTTCTTCATAAAGTGACTCTTCAAAAATGTAAGCACCACATAAAAATGTTTCATATTTACTTAACTTAAATCCCCATTTTAAAAGCCATAAATAATACTATTCTAATGTTAAATCTGTTCTATTGTCAACCTGACCCCAGGGGAGTTCATTATCTTTTCCAATGCAACCACTGTTACAGGGGTACAGAGTGATGTCGGTAATTTCATTGGCAGTTGCCAGTTGAACTGGAGGTGAAGGAAACCTTCCAATAGGCACATACGTCTATTGGAAGGTTTTGTTCAGTTTTAAATTTAAAAAGGAACAACATTACTTAAAGGTACAACAAACCTAAACTAGATTTCTTTAAAATCATTTGATATTAGTTGGTAAATGTTTTCAACCCTTGACCAGATCCATATTGGGTTCTATCTAGGGTTCTAGATAGATAATCTATCTTTGCCAGCCTTGAAGAGCCTTAATAAATCAGATCCAATATATTTAGCTAAGTAAATGTGGTTAAAGTTCACTTTTCAAAGAATATTCAATCTAAAAAAATAAGAGTAAATGATTAAAATTAGCGCAACTTTGTATTATTTACTAAGACAAATGAAACAATCCTCAGCAGAGCATAATTTACTTTGCAATGTGAAAAGCCTATAATCCTTTAGTAAATCAACCCCCGTGGTTTGAAATGCATTATATACCATGAGGAGTTCTTTTTTTCACTTTACAACATTGTAAATTTATAGGTTATAGACAAATAAATATCCAAAAAAATGCATACCAATGATCATCTCTGTACTTCATTTCCATTGTGCTTGGATTATATTTGCAGAGCCCTTCATTTGCTGATACAATTCCTTTGAAGATACTTTGTCGCTCGTTACTATGTATACTTATATATACCTTGAACTGGTTGTCTTTAAAAATAGCAATTGTGTCTGGTTAATGGGCGGGATGAAAGGATGTCATAGGGATGTCACTTTTGCTAACAATACAAGCCGGCCTATGAATGACTTGTTTTACAACACAATTCCCTTTACAAATGTTGGGTGTATTGCAGATTTGTCATGTTTTTTACGTGTTATTTCTGCAATTATCTATAGATATGGGGCCCCACTCAACTTACTACTATTGGTTTAAATAAAACTTTTTAAGAATTCAATAAAAGTATTTTAATTCTGATGTATAGAAATATACTTTTTTTTTCAGATGTTTATAAAAAAAAAAGAACCTTCCACAAATCCCTACTTACCATAATCCGAAGGGCTGGGTTTTTGGCAATGGTTTACATTATCCTAGCAAGGAAGTCATTCATCCACAATAAAGTCTTATAGCCATCTATAGACTCCCCTCCAACCACAAGATACACCTTGCAGGCAAAACTAAACACGGCAGCCCTTTGGATGTGGGTAAGTAGGATTCATGCTGGCAGAATCCATGGAGGTGGCTAATACTGGCTAAAAATAAAGGTGGATGTTAGAAAAGGTACTTTTTTTATCAATACAGATACTGAATTTTTACAAATGTAAAAATCAGTGTACACAAAAATAATAAAACACTAAAATTTTTGGCAATTTTAGCATGGCTGATGACATTTTAATGGTCCTGCTGCCTAAGTAAATAATTTTAGCCAGACTTATAACCTACTATATAGCAAAATGAATAGGCATTCAAACCTATTTTTGACATATATAAAGTGTATCAAAACTGAAATCTATGTATTTTCACATTTTCCTGTAAAATCAAACTATTTAATTATTTTGCCTTGCCTTTTATTATACCCTACCGGGAAAATATTTATCTATATACAAAGGCACTTCTTATCCTAGGGAAACAATGCCTAAGCCCCCATACAAACATCAGAATGATGCCAGATTACTGTCACTGGAAACAATCTTTCATCATTTCATGTAACAGATGAACGAAGACGCACTGTACACTCAGCGTCATTCTATTCTACGGAGAGAATGGGGAAGACGAGCAAGCAGCACCCCGCTGTTCCCTCTTTCATAGGTAACACAATGGTCATTCCTGTTCAGTTGTTCATCAATTCGCCAGGGTGGGGCCACGACATCGGAGTACGGCTGTACCATGTTAAGTTTTCACTCGAGATAGGCACAACCATTCATCTCAGGCAACAATAACGTGATATAGTGACATGACCATGCACTTTGCACAGCACTGTGTAATATGATTGTGCTATATAAATACTGAGTAATAATAATAATAATGTCTATGAAGCTTTACACATGTATATAAGTAATTATCATCCTTTCCTCTGCATTCCGGGATCAGACTACAATGCTGTGCCGATGGAAAGTACTCCGGCACATGCTGATTAAGCTTTTACAATACAACTATGATGTTCATCTGCAGCTGGAAGGCATTCACATCTACAACGTCAAATAAAGAATTTGCAGGATGTGCACAATGCAAAAAAAGAATTATACCAAAACTGTATTCTCTTAATCTAATTTTTCCTACAGAGTTGTACAAAAAAAGCTATTCTTTTGTTAGTTATAAATAAGAATACTTTGTTTTTGTAAGGCCCCCATAACAAATATTAACTAAAAATGTCCATTAGATGTTTATGAGTGCCAAAAATTTAAACTTACTTTTATGATGAAGTATAAGACCATTATGGATGAAGTTAAGGTGTTTCTTAGAACAAACCTTTAAAATCTGGAACTGTTCCTGGCACAGCTCCCAGTTGCACATTTATAGGATTGCAAAAAGAGAAAAATAGGTTGAAGGGACCTACCTGCCATCCCAGTGAGACTCCAGAGGACAGTGAACTTTTACAGACAAGGTTGCGCAGTGTCCATCGGCTCTGGATAAACATAGAAGTTGATCATTCACCTATAATTAAATTGAATCACTGATATGGAGCTCCACCTTCTCATGTCTGTATGAGGATGTGCTGTGACTGTAGTGATTGTACACACACTGGGGATGGGATAGGCAGCCTTGCTTAATATCAAAACTGTCATTCTCCAAATATCTGGAGTATTATTTGTCCTCCGATGCAGCCTGTGGCTGGAAGCCTACAAGCCCATTACAAAGAAACCAGGGACGGAATTTCCAGTAGACGACAAACTCATTTGTCATTATAAAGGTAAGTGAATTAGTGTTATCTGTCATCATAAAAGGGACTGGGATTATGATTTGTTCTTAAAGTCAAACTGTTGTCTTTTAAACACTTGCTAGGGAATGAGATCTTTTTGAAGACCTGATGATGATATAACAGCTGCATGGTGGATCTAAATTCAAGGCATGTGTTTTAGTTTTGGATAGAGGTGGGGAAAGAGTTAGAACCAATTTACGATGTAATTAGGGTGTTTGTGCCCCCCAGTGGTCCTTAGTGGTTTAACTAAAGTTGGCATGGGGCCCAGCACTAGGAAGGGGGCCACACCAGGGAATTTTTTGGATGTCTCAATTCCAGATGACGTTATGTTATTGAGTCATGCTGTTACTAGTTACAGATTTCATTTGCAGACCCTTTTTCCAAGGGGGGAAATAGGGAGGTGCAAAGTGTGCCGCTGCACATGGGCCCTGGATCCACCTCACTCAACAGAGGCCCTCACAGGGGCCCAAGGTTAGTTTTGCACAGGGGCCCACTGTTGGCTACGTCCACCACTACCACCACCATCCACCACTGGCTTTATCTGAGTGAATTTATCTCTTTCAGATCTTCTGTTTGTCCTGGCCAATACTTTGATATTAACCTCGCTAGGCATAAACTGAAAATGTATATATTTTATTGATTTTTTCATTTGATCTTTAATTTATATTGATCATTCCAATAGACTACAATTATCTAATGTACCATTGACTTGTTTGAAAATCTGAATTATGGTCAAAGAGTATTCTAAATACACATTTATTAAAACTTGGCTAGGCAACATGAGTAGTTGTAATGGAAAAGTTTGATTTGAGAATAGGAAATGAAGTGGAAATGCTGAGGTAGGTATATGGCGAGGGAGAAGGAGATATGGGTAAAACCAGATTTCAATTGGCACCATCTGGATTAGTCACAATTTGCAAGCCTATGAGAAAGGGGGTTCGGGAACTCATAGCTAGACTGGGGTATCTAGTGAGCTTGTGCCAAAACCTGTTTTATATGTAGTGGTATCCATGAAGATCATCCATGGCATACATGAATTTCACATCAGTATAGAAGAGTAATAAAGAAGATGGAGAAGAGAAAGACAAAGAGAAAAGACTGGGGTTTTTAGTGGCTAAGCTTCAAAATATAATTAGTATGAATGCTTATATTCCATATGAGAAAGTGATACAATATTTAAAGTGATGATATATTAAACAGGTAATATAAGGTTGGCACTCCTGTGCAGAGACACAAAGGAGAATGCCCGGTTTACTAAACAAAAGCCACCTGGCTAAATATTATTCATAAATTCAAAGATGGAGGAAAGGTACTTTTCCAGTGCCAGAATGCAAATCCTGGCTGCAGTTACTAGGTGTGCGATGTGTTTATATTTGGATTTCGGAAGACAATTAAGATGAAGGATGGTGATTTGATTGAGATTCCATCACAATTCCTAGTGATATTTTGTCAATGGAATCATCATCCACTGAAAGTAGTTAAAAAAGCAGCTGGTAACCCACCAACTGGTTCATGGGTGCCCCAAGCTCATTTATGTTCCCCGGGAAAAAAGGAGGCTGGTGCTTCTGATCTAAAGGGCTACTATAGCACAAATTGCCATTTAGAGTTTACATAATGACCCATGCCCACCATTGAAAGCACGTACAGTAGGCCCATAGATGTCAGAACTAGATTACAGGGTAATGTGAGAATGTGTGATAAAATACATTACGCATACGGAAGCATGCATGTCATTTACCTGGGGAAAAGGTGACAGAAGGGTACAATAAGGCAACAAGGCAGAGGCAGGGGTAGACATAGAAAGGTGCAAAGTTTGTTGCTACACCAGGGCTCCATACTCTTCTCAGCCACAATGGGCCCCCATTGGGATCCTCAGGTTAGTTTGGGGAGGAGCCCTACATTCACCACTGGATTGGTGGACCACAGTGACAATTAGCTGGGGAAAATTTGGCAGTAGGGTGCCCTATGGCAACAAGGTAGGCAGGTAGAGGCAGGGGCAGACATAAAAAGGTGCAATGTGTGGAGCTGCACCAGGGCCCCATACCCTTCCCAGCAACAAGTGGCCCTCATATGGTCCCAAGTTAGTTTGAAGTGTGGGTTTGCCATGTCCCCCTCTAGGGAGAGGCATTGAAAATTAAATTATCTGCTGCTTGATACCAGTTACCAGGAACACCTTCAGAGGTCTTGAAGAGTCCATGTAGAGTCAGAGCTTGTTTGGTAGCAAGAGGGAACTAAACAATATTAGGCAGGGAAATAATGTTTTTGACCGACCATTATTTTTCTCATTACATGTTGTTGGCTGTCAGTATCATTAACAAGTCAGATTTTATTATCTGAGTACCCCTGTGTAAATACCTATTGCTCCTGACAGCACATGCCGATATTTTTCCACTTCCTTTGATAGGCCAAGCTGTCCACCAAGAGTTTCAGTTCACAATTTAGAGCAAGAATATAATGGGGAAGTAATTGTGGTTTGTTGTGTACATTCACTTAAGGAAATGACTTTTGGGATTGTGGGTGATCCCAAAACTGTGGTATGACAAAGAAGTGGAAAATCAAACTGTATGGATGAAACAAGTTTGCACTTGTAGGAAGCGTAAAGTTAACTCACTAGGCCTTGGGTTTGAAGAATGTCACAGAACTGGTTTGGGTACAATCATATTTATAGGAGTTGATGATTCTGGAAGTTATTCAAATATCCATGAAACTACTTCACATATTCATGGCTTGTGTAAGACACGTGTGAGGACTTTTCCTTCTGTGTTCTCATCCCAGCGTGTTATAAATAAATTCTAATAGTAAGGTAGTTGCATATTTTCAGCTCAAAATGTCCATTTGTTCTGAACATTAGACACACCCTGGCAAAGAGTGTACTGCCAAAGATAAAATCTTTTTAATCTTCCATATATATATATATATATATATATATATATATATGATGTGAAAGTGGCTATCCTTTGATTAATCCTTTGGCTTCCAAAATGAACAAATAAACAAAGCTGGTAAAACTCAGGTTAATAGGAATGTTAGGGTTATTTATATGGCACCAACATAAAAAGTCCATAGTCATATTCCTAACTGTCCCTCAAGGGGGCTTAAAATCTGATGTCCCTACCATAGTCTTATGTCATTGGTAGAGTCTAGATCCAATTTTGAGGGGTAGACAATTAACCTAACTGCAGGTTTTTGGGAGTGTCTGGGTGAAACCCCACACAAACACAGGGGGAACACAAAAACTCCTTGCAGATAGTGTCCTGTCCCATGTTTGAACCCTTGACCTAGCATTGCAAAGCCAAAAGTGCTAACCACTGAGCCAGCTTTGCAAACATACATAGCATTCTTGCACATTATGCATACTTACTTTCTACCGTGCACTCCTCCAGCAGAGAAACATCCAAGTCCTTTGCTGGTCTGTACGGAGCCATTGACATTTTGTCCCCGGGCTATTGTCATTTGAATCCACCATTGGGCAGCCACTGATAATGAAGGTGTTGCATGTGCATTGGAAATTACATTGCGTAGCACCTGGCTCCATTCTTGGCATCCTATGGGGCTTTGCAATTAACTTGAAAAGTTGGCAAGTGGCTTAAAAAAATGATTTTTATGACTATAACTTTGATTTACCCCCAAAACCATGCCATGTTCAGGGGCTGTGAAGTTAGCAAGTTTAATTTGCAAAATTCATATTTTAAGGGAATCCTTTTTAAAAATAAATTTCTCAAAAAGATTTTCTGTTTTGGACATATTTCTAATTCAGTCAACAGGAAGTTATTGCACTTTGTGGGTCTACAATCCAAATTTGAACTACCTTCATCGGCCATATACAGCTACCTACAAATCTGTAATTTCGCCCAAACTCTCACTAGAGACCTTGTCTTTTCACCCCCCACGTTGTTTAAACATGTATGTGCCGGAGGTCCATCTGGTAGAGGGCTGATCTCTGAGATTTACCGGATATTGACTACTGAACCCACGATGCCTTTAGTCAAGCATGTTTATAGAACTAAATGGGAGACCATTCTGGGCGGGGAACTCCCTTTGGAGCTGTGGCAGGTTATATAGGGTAAAGCTCATAAGAGTTCGGTATGCACGCTTTATAGGGAAAATGTATATAAAATTAATATGCATTGCTATTATACCCTAGACAGGCTTCACTCCATATATCTGTCTTGCAGTAATAGTTGCTGGAGGTGTGATTCTCAAGTAGGCACCCTGTTTCATATTTTTTGGAACTGTTCTAAGATAGTGCCTTACTGGAGTGGGGTGAATGCTTTGCTAACTAAAATACTGGAAACCTCTATTAGTTATGATCTGTTGACCCATTTGCTGAATATCCCCACTACCCAACTTTCTCAACCAAGGAAGGCTCTTTTGGCGCATATTCTCACAGCGGCCAGATGCCTCATCTCGGCACATTGGAAATTACCCAGTCCGCCCTCTGTTGCGGAATTGAGAACATGTGTAGGAAATTCGGCTGATGGAACATCTATCTGCTAGGCTCAAAAACAAACTGGAAAAATTTGAGGAAATTTGGGCCCCATGGAATCAAGCAACAGGTACTGGAATTATATAGTTGCTCATCTGAACCTTTAATACGGTTGGCTGGACTAGTTGTTTCCCTCATGAGATCTTGGACTGTTCCCATCTTTTTTTCTTTTTCCTTTCTTTCTTTTCCGTTTTTTTTTTTTTTTTTTTTACTTTGCAAAGGCGTTTTTCTTAAAACTGCTCATTTGTTTAACTTGATGCTAGATAAGTAATGATTGTGTATTGATATAATCAACACATGTGTATTTGTAATCTTGCCTTTGTTCCTCTGGATTTCTATGTACTTCATGATGTTTATTTTTATGTTCTGACATCATTCTGCATTTTACGCCTACCTTTTCTTATTGTTTAATTTATGTTTTATTTGTTTTATTTTTGTTTGTTTTTTAGTGGTTCTGCATGGTTGTATACTTGTATATGTTAAAATCTTTAATAAAAATTTACATTTAAAAAAATAAAAAATGAATTTCTCACTTTTGCCCCTCCCTAATACTGGCCAATAGTTGCATTAAGCTGCGCACACACTTCCAATTTTTATCGTTCAAAATGAACGACGAACGATCGATTGGGCAAAAATCGTTCGTAAAAAAAGTAACCAACGACACCGACGAACGAGGAAAGTCGTTGGAAATGAACGACCGGACCGACGGATCGGATTGGACGACGATCGTTGACCATCGTTCGTGTGTACGATCGTTCATTGATCGTCCATGGTCTGAGCATGCGTGATGAACGAACGTTCGCTCAATACATACTGCATTGTGTATATGAGTGTATGTGTGTGTGTATATATATATATATATAGAGAGAGAGAGAGAGAGAGATAAAGTCTTCAATTCACTTTCTGCCAATGATCATGAAAACAAATAGAAAAGTGCAATCTTTGTAACAGAGACACATAGGACCTGATTTAATAAAGATCTCCAAGAATGAAGAAGACAGACTATAATGAATTAACTTGGGTTATGCAGCAAAAATGGAATGGATCTGGTACAGGATTAAAAACATTTGCCAACTGAAAGTTTTTTTTAAAGAAATTCATTGCAGGTTTGTTGGATCACCCAGGTTCTTCAGAATTGGAGAGCTTTAATAATTCAGGCCTATACAGGAATGAAAACCTGGTTCCCTGGTCGAATAATAAGCCCCCTCCCACCCCTTTTAATTAAATGCCCGTTTTACTTTCATAAAGGTACAATTATATGATGTTCCAGTCCCAAGTTACTTTTTACGAGGATCAGAGTCCTTGGATGGGTGGCCTCCTCAATGGCTGCATGACATGCACGCTTTCTTTAGCCTATCCAGAATTCAGGGACTATCAAAGAAGTCAGGGACTGTTTGATGCATCTTCAGTTCCAGAAGAGCAGTCCCCTGCACCCGGAAATGGCACTACCATAAACCTGAATGGCGGCTTTGAGTAATTATACTCTGCATAGGTGGTTGACGGGGGTGGGAAGAGGTTTACTATTTCTATGTTTCCATTTTGTATATTGCTGTGATATATGCTTATCATCTATTGGTGTTGGTCATGCTATTATTTACCCCATCCATCCTCTGTCTGTCCGTGCCTATTATTCTGTTCTTATGAGCCGTGTGTATTCAAGATATCACCTTCCTTTCTTTTCTAAAAGCTTGTTTGCCCTTTCCTCTTCCTGTCATAATACATACATTTTAATATCAGAATTGCTTATCGTAAACCTATTCTTCACTTCCTTACTAAACTTATATTTTTACTTAAAGCTGATCTCCCGGCCAACAGATAAATACAGAATAAATACATCTACCGGAGCTGTTGTATCTGCCAATGGATTTGTATTTATGTCTGCTTTGTCACGCAGCAAATCCTTGTCTGGCAGGGCAGGAGACTGGATATTTCTCTGCTGGTGTTACACTTATAGGCTCCTCTAGTCTATAACTGGACAGTGGAAAGAGAAATTGAAAACTGATGAGTTCATTTCTCACTATGCATTCCTCTCCTATAAGCATGTTCCTATTGGAGTTCCTATCCCAGTCTGCTGTACTTTAAAATGCAAATTCCTGGTCACATTTGGGCACTTATACTGCTTGAAATGCAATACAAATAATGAATTTTTAATCAATACAAAGCTGTAGCTGTAAGGAAGCTTTAAAGGAAACTTTAATGTTTCATCGATCTCACTTTTTAATTTTGCACCCAATAGGTAATCACTTGTGATATTTCTATAAAGCAAATGACTTCCTTCTCTCCTAATTCTACATTCCTCCTACTTTTACTATACAGCTCATTAAAATTGTTCTATTATTCATGCACATTCAGACATATCACATACATTTCTTTATTGCACTAGTCAGGAATTAAATATTAAGCGCTCATGTTAATAAAACCAATCCCAACACGTTTTGACACCTAATTGGTGAGACAGAGCTGTGGATTTAAAAGTATTGAAGTGACATTCCATAGTGCTTTATGCTGTTTGAATTTATAGACCCCCATCCCTCCTTTTTATTAGAAGAATGCATACATTTGACATAAGACATTTTATTTTGCTACTAACAGGACCTGGTCGTCAGTGACCGCTATTGTTTTCCTATTTATAAATTCTTCATACTGTTACTCTGGTTGCCTGTGCACTCCTTTTCCCCCATAAAAAAATCATTGAGGCTATACAAAGAGTACCAGGCACAATATAACACATTTGATATATATAACATATATATATATAACAATATAAACTGACATATGTGATCAAGAAATGACACCTGGGCAGGTGCAAGTCCAATCTTGGAATAATATTTTTATTATCCTATATTTATATAGTGCCACCATACTATGCAGCACTTTACAAAGTCCATAGTCACAGCACTTTATTAGATTTATATAACAAATTAAAGTGATAAACCTAGTGTAATTCTTTGGCTTTCCAAAATGAAAAAGTAAGAAAAGGCCAGCTTGTAAAAGAACTTTATAGGAATGCCATGGCTAGTAGGTTGGGTGGGTTTCCAACTACAATGCACAAGTATAATATTATTAACTTGTATTTATATAGAGCCAACATCTTACACAGTGCTGTACAAAGCTCATCTAGCGTTATAGCTACCTGTGTCTCAAAGGGGCTCACAATCTAATGTCCCTACCATAGTCATATGTCATTACCATAGTCTAAGGCCAACTTTGGAAGGAAGCCAGTTAACATAACTGCATGTTTTTTGATTGGGAGGAATCCAGGTTGCCCAGAGGAAACCCACACAAACTCAGAAGAACATGATAACTCCAAGCAGATAGTGTCATGGTGGAGATTTGAATAAATATTAATTTCTAGGCTGTAAAAAACATTGTCACTGTAAACAGGCTCTGCACCAATGTTCCTTTACCAATAGAATGACAGAAAATGAAATGAACGAAAATGCCACCGTTACACTGCGAGATCATTGAAAATGCACCTCTCCACTGTTGTTACATGGGAAGGCCCCCCTTACATTGCTGGTCCTTGAGGAAGAGCACCATTACTATGGTGGTCAATAAAGACGGGCCCCCAGTAGAGAGTAAAGAAGAGCCCCTGTATATTGGTGGTCATTGGGGAAGAACCTCTAAAATTGTTAGTCAGGTAAGAAGGACATCTTTACATTGGTCGTCAGAGAAAACTGCCCCCTTCACCAGTGATATGTTGAGCAAGGCACATTGCATTGTGAATCAGCAGACCAGTTCTACATGTACGGCAACTGGAAAGTGCCAGTTATGTTGTGGTCAATGGAGAAGTTTCCCATTTTATTGGAGGTCATTACAGAAGGGCTATCTCACCTTGATGATTGGTTGAGAAAACTCCTCTAAATCTTTAGTGAGTGAAAAAGGATCCATTACTTTACCCTCTTATTTATTCAGTGTAATACCCACCAAGAAGGGGAGTACCATTGTGGCTCCATTGTTCCTCTAGAACAGGCTTTCTTCACTTTTCAACATGGGGGAATCCCTGAAATAACTTAATATTGCATTGACTTGCTGGCCAGTGGGGAGAATATCACCCACGGATTACCAAAGATTATTGGTGTCACTTGAACTGACCTGGGAGGTCTAAATTGCTCATTGCTCAAGGAACTCCTAGCAACCTCTGGAGGATTCTTAGTTGAGAAGCAATGCTCTAGGATCCATGTGATGTACTCATCATATAAAGCAGAGTAAGCGTAAGAGTTTTTCACCAACAATACTGGTATAGAGCGCTGACAGGGAGCCATCCACCCCAGTGGTCACCAAACAGTGGTCCGTGGCTCTGGCCGGCTCGCCCCCGAGCGGGGTCAGGAGAAGTGCACCAGACACAGCCACAGACCATGTCTCCTGTACGGATTGCAGGCTCAGGGAGGTGGGCGGGTTGTGGCATCATGACGTCACTATGGGGGAAGTTTCCTCACTTTGAGTGACACCTGGCTCCCTACGCATGTGCAGTCTGGGGCTGCTAAATTTAGTGGTCCATGGGTCTGAAAAGGTTGGCTACCACTGATTCACCCTACTCCCACACTGGGTCATGCTCTGGAGCATCCAATTTATGATGGACTGAATTTAGACTGTAATTCAGACTTTCTTGCCCATGCATGGGGGCTTTTCCTATGTCATTTGGCCTCACACATCATGCCTCAGTAGCAAAATGGCAGTGAATGACAGTGGGCTGATGCACAGGTGAAAAAAAAATGAATGCTGAACCCAATTTGCTTTGTTTTCTCTTATCAGCAACAATGCATTGGGGGTGGGGGGGGGGGGGGGGAAGGAACAGCAGCATTTGGGGTATCGCCAAAGGAGGGCCTCTTGTTAGTGAACCGGGGGGTAAGAGTTGGACTCCCAGCACCCGAAAACCCCCCTTCTAACCAGCCCCGAAGCAGCAATGATGCATTCCTGGTAGTTATGCCATTGGTAAATCTCACCATTTGCAAAATCTATTCTCCATTATATCCTTTACAATATATACATATCATTCACATACACTGCGTGTACACCAAGTGAGATCTCACACCTGCTGGCTGTCATACACTGTCACCAGAGCGAACCTCATTATGGAAAATATTCCTGTCTGTATACATAAGCTGATATATACACAGGAACTTTTCCAGACCTGTGCCAAGTAACGCAGGCATAATGAGCATACCATGTTATCTCTTCATATAGAGACAGCATGCAATGGGATATGAATGCAGATAGTCTTGTGTAACGCTGACTTTGCAGAACAGTATGATTGGAAGTACAGAGCAGGTCTTCCTCCTAAAAAATAATTCCTTTTTATTTTATCAGAGGCAAAACTATAAGACACATAGCTTTATTCAAAGAAGGTATATGTTTTTATGCATTAAATGCATGCCAAGTGTTGTTTAAAGGTAACTCTTCCAGGTATTTATTACCTCTCACAGAGATCACACTACAATGCATGGGGAGTGGAGGAAATGCTTTCTCCTGTCTGCAGAAGACTGATAAAATCATCTCAGCCTATGCAGAATAACTGGACAGGAGCTATAGATTACCATATTTTATATATACTGTTGCTTTCATTGTAATACGAGTAATATTCTTATATACGTATATAACAATGTATTTATGGAAATGTGAAAAGTTACCCAAAAATCCACAATGACTTGCTGGAAACGGGCACATAGTGGGATATCCCAGCCATGGCTATCTGTTTTATTCTTGAATCTCGCTATACAAAATTGAGAACTCCAAGTCACTGGGTGGTTGCTAGCAACAGATTAAAAAGGAAATCCATTATTAGTATTTTTGACCAGAACAAGAAACTAAATAAAGCAATAATAAAGTCCATGTTAGGAACACAACTGGAAAGACCGGTAAACATTTTCTTCACTTTGCCTCTTCCACTTCATCCAGTTTTGGATCGATTTGCACTTTGAACTGTCAAATATCTAATATATATATATATATATATATATATATATATATATCCTCCGATTTACAGGATTAAGCTGAACCTGTAATTCTAATACATCTAACAAGGTAATATACCTTTAATATAAACGTCAGTACTGGGAGACACAGCAGCATTTTCGATTTGGAACATTGGTTCTTTACACATTTTTTGGCACAAGGATATTAATGTCTGTAATTAATATTGATCTTGAGGAATATAAACTTGCATGTAATTTTTAGTGCATTATCTTCTAAATGCTATTTTTTCGTTGTAGTAGTGTGTTTAATTTGAGAGTTGATTTATCTTTGTTCTATTATGGAGATATTAAGATAAACCTTTCGGATAAAAGGTCAGTCCTGAATTTCAGATAGATAAGAAATGATGTTGATTACAGCTTCCAGTGTGGATTGGAGGGGCAATGGATGCACTGTGCAGATTTCTGTATCCAAACATCTTAAATAAGGGGGCAAATTCACTTTATAATGTACTTTATGGGGTATACAATTTACAATTTTTCAATAAGTGCAGTTATTCTCTAAGTCAAGCAACCCCAGGGTTGCACAGAGATACATTAAAATAAAATTTCCAGTGAAAAACAATGAAAGTAGTTTTTTAGCACTGACCACACTACAATAAGGAAATGATACAAATATACTTTTACTGCAGACCTCTGTAACAGAAAATATGGCAAGTGGAAGTTTTATAAAATTTAATATGCTCTTTACACAACATGTCACCTATCATAAATCTGTTTATTGTATATTATTTTACATGATGAGTTTTATACTTGGGCATTTTATAGGGCTCAGGAAATTACCATAAAAGAACTTAAAGTGTCCAGCCAAACCTTTTTTTGCTAGTTTTCTATATAGAGCACAGCAGAGTTATATATTGCATTTTTTCTGTGTGTACCCAGCTAAGGAGATTTCTCTTCAATTCCTGAAGATATTACAGAAGAAGAGAGATTTCTCTCCAAAGTAAATATACAAGTTGTCCTTGGAACAGGTGTCTCCACTGGAGGATTTTCCCATGCCTATTGTTCACAATATTGGATTTTCCCCTACTGTCTGTCTTTGTGACAGTAGTCACTGTGACATAAATTGGGGGTAAATACCCAAAAAGAAGACATGGACAGCATTTAAAAAATTACAAAATACAAAATACATTGTATATTTCCTTGTAATGTAAACATAAACAATTGTCCCTCAAAGGGGAAACTTTTTTCGGCCAATAGATACATAATAGGAAATAATAACGGTTTAGAAATGAATACTTATTTTTTCTTTATTGAAAAATACCAATTAAAAACAAAATGCAAAAATAAATTTAATAACCTCATAGAAAAGTAAATGTTTTCATTGTAACATTTGGGGGGAAATGAAATCATCTGCATAAATGTTTCAAAAGTTACGGCATAAATTTGGTGCAGATCTGAGGTCCAAAGGCAGTGTTGGCCATCACTTTAAAGATGTGCAATTATAACAAAAGTCATCAAAGTTGTAAGAAGGTTAATAGGGAAACCTCCAAAATACATAAACATTGATGCAGCCACTATACATTTTATCTACACATTTTGTAGTTTGCTGCTTTAGGATTGAATTTTGTGATAATGCTTAAAGCAAAACTAAACTTGCATGGGTTATTGTAAAGGGACGTCGCCTGTCTGCGCAAACTCCCGACTGTTAGTTTTACATTAACAATAAAAAAGGGGCTGCTAAACTCACCTTAGTTCCAATAATGACCCCCTCCACAAATTTTTCTTTTAATGGGTAGAGGAATGCTGCCGTTGGACAATTGTGGTAAGAGGGGGTGCTTTAGCATAGAATTTGGCTTTAAGCAACAAATGCAATGGAACTATTTTGAAACTACAGAATAAATTCCACCTAACCAATTGCTTTGCTCTTCTATCACAGGCTTGTTACTGACCCCTGCTGGCCACCAAGAGGATTACACACATTCTGAAAAATGCATCCACAAAGCGATGATGTTGTTAACTTTTTCTTGTCTTTGGTAAGAACAAATGTAGACAGCAGCCATGTCTAAATTGTATGAAACCCAAGCTCTGTATAAAGCTAAGCTGTACGTAAACCAATGCAGTTTCAATATCTGATTATTAACCAGAACTGTATTTGAATTTCTCCTATGTCCTATTGATTGAGCACTAATATATTTATTACCTATGACAGGTGCATCCTATATGCATTTTATTCTGGGTAAACTAAGCATTGTTTTGGTGTTGGTGTCCTCCCCAAAAAGTACATATTTTAAATATTTAGAAATTAAAAATCTAAAAAGAAGAAATGTGTTAATTCCCCTTTTTAAAAACAAGTAACTGTAGATACAAAGTTTACATTTCATTTTGTAATTTGTCCAATTTATTTAAAAATGATGCTCCTGAAACAAAGTCAGGTAGAGTTATATAACGGTGAAATAAGTAAAAACATATTTTGCCTTGTATTGCTATAAGACAAAACAGTAAATAAATATTTTCGTAGAATGGAGACAAAAGGAAAATTGGTAAAGTATTTAAATAAGATACTGGATAGAGAGCAGTAAGTTAATGCATATCTCAATCCAACCCCAAAATGTCATATATTGCTTACTAGATAGCCCCTTACCAGTCCATAGATGTGCTGGCTGTGTTCATTTTCTTTTTCAGAGTTTTATTTTGAATTTATTTTGAGTTTAAATTGTATTTAAGGTCTGCTTTCTCCCTTATATTGTTAATAATCTTGTAGTTTCCTGGGATACCTATATCATACATCTCAGGAGGCATTTGATCTTGTTCTGTGCATGCATGGGGTCAGACACTTGGTCATTTACATTTGTGGAATGCCCACTGATAATGTGGCTTCTGACAATGGGTACAAGAACAAGACTGTGCGCTCCCACTGAGGATCACCATCAGAAATTTTTGGGTCCATACAAAGTAAACGTCATTGGGCTCTCTCCCACATGTCTAAAAGTTCTAGCATTGCAAAACTCTAGTTATTTTAATTAGGGCTCGGAACATAATTATCCCTTGCTCCGCTTCCACCTGCACCCTGTATGGAATCCTGCAGCTTCCTGTGATATATGAAATTGGTAACCCAAAAGGCTGCAAGATTTCCGTTTTATTTGAGGAATGGGGGGGGGGGGAAATTTATTACTTTTTTATAAGTATTTAAAAATGCAAAAGAAAAATAAAATTGAAATGAACAAAAAGTCACCATGAGGTTTTTGTCAAAAGAGACATGTGAGTGCAATGTAGAATTCCAATGGCTAAAGAGGATTGTGGTGGACCCGGAAGTCTGCCATGGTGTCAATAGGAAAGATGATGAATTGGACACCGCAGTGATAAGTTCCTGGATCTGTCATCATTGCAGGGTGCCTGCTGATAGGAAAGTCTGTACCATGTTGTGCATTTTTGCTGATTGTGGCATAAGCATAAGGGAGCAATCACCCAAAGGTATATTTTTGCTGAGTGGTCTGCTTTAAGTTCCTCTAAATTTGCCAATAACTTCCTGTCCTAGAGTAACAACACACCAGAGATATGGTACATAATAATGTGTTTTATTTATAGCCCCAACATATTACGCAGTGCTGTACATTAAATAGGGGTTACAAATGACAGACAGATACAGACAGTGGCACAGGAGGAGGAGGGGACCCTGCCCCGAGGAGCTTACAATCTAAGAGGTGGGAGAAGTATCACACAATAGGAAGGGAGATGCTTTATTTACACAATCTTACCTAGGGTGACAACGCTTTGTACTACATCCATGAAGGAGTGTCACTGCTAACCAAAAGATAACAGCTGCCTAAGACGAATGGTTGTGCAGATCTGACGTGTTCATTAACCCACCACAACATATTGATGAAAAACCATTCAGGAACAACTGCTGTTTACTCCTATGCATTATAGTTGAACCTGGAACTCATACTAAATAAGGAATCAGTGAAGAATGTATTAGGTATCTTGGAGATTTAAAGCCATTTAAAGCCTTACACATTTTTCCCCTAACTATAACTTTTTGTCCTTAGTAAAAATGCTATTTTCTTGCATTCTCACTCCAGTGCTCTGTGCTGGCACAACTTGGTAACAACCACACCACCAAAAATATCCCTGCATGAATTTATATAAAGAAGGAGCATGTCACACTAACCAAGAGAAAGACCAAGATCATAACTTTTTATGCATTGCTATTGTTAAATATTAATTTCACTGATTTCTTCAGGATGGTATATATGTTTTCCAAAGTGTTTATATGATTAAATAGCAACTTAACAAAAGAAGTCTATTCAGGATGAAAGTCTAAGATAAAAGTAACTGCATGACATCACATTTATTTTTTTCAAACAGTAATAAAAGTTTAAACTCACCAAACAAACTCTGTAGTTCCAGGTGAAGGGCAGCCTGTTGCCTCCAGACTCTCGCCTTTGCTCATGGCCAATTAGAAGGTTCACCCAAAGCCCAGGACAGTGAAAGGTCTCATATTCCTTTTTATATCAGAAGGGATAATAAAACAGGTTCATACAGGACAAGTTTTATAGAACAAATTTAGGATCTGGAGGATCTTAGACAAAGACGAGCCCCAAGCAACGCAAGGCAACCCATTGCTACAATCAGCCAGAATTAGGCTGCTCCATTTAGCCAGACCTGCCAGACCTTTCACTTCTAATGCAGTCAGATCCATCTGCTGTCTAGATGACTCTCGTCTGACATAATCTCCATTTTCTGCATCATTAGTGCCAGCAACCTTGGGGACATGTCTAGAAAAGGTGTCAGGGAAGGTATCTAAGTACAGTGAGTACAGGGTGCTTGTTCAAGATAAAGCTGGATACTCAGAATATATATAGGTCAACTGCTCCATCTTCCACAATTGTAGTCATTCTGTTCAGCTGGTCTGGTGGATCTCACATCTCTGCCATACTTGGAGCAAGATGACTTAGAAATATGGCAATAATGAGCAGAGAGAGAGAAAGTGTAATAAAGAAGGAGGGAGAGGTGGAGGACAGAAGTGAATTAAGGGAGAAAGAAAGAAAGAAAGAAAGAAAGAAAGAAAGAAAGAAAGAAAGAAAGAAAGAAAGAAAGAGAAGGAAGAGGCAGAGAGTGAAATAGAAGGAGAGTGATTCCTAATATTATTTTGGGGATATCTATTGGCCTCAGTATAACCAATAGAATTAGTTCTGTAGTGAGTGTGGTTGGAAAACATCCCTATAAGGGAATATGACATCACAGGAGGTACATAAGGAGGCTGTGCAGAGGTTAACATGATTTCACACACACCATGGAACAATTTCTTGTAAAGCCTAAAAAACAAATATTTATCAGCAGAACAGGTGCAAAGCATCATTATCGTCACCAGGCCAAACCACTCCTAGATTTATGGGAACTTTGTGGCATAGATCCTTATCACGGTGCTATAGAGGCAGGAACATTCAGCACTTCCCAAACCCTATAAAAATACAGGTAAATGGTCATTCAAGATTTAATGAGAACATATATTTTATTTTCAGTTGACACCTCATCATTATTATTATTATTATTATTATTAATATTATTATTATTATTAATAATAATAATAATATTAATCTTTATTCCAACTTTTACATTTCACCTGCTTTCTCTTATATAGCCACTAGAGGGAGCACACATTCAATTTGCAGTCATTCTTCCTCCCATTTTCCCAACTGTTAAAATAAGATATCGGCCACATGACCTATAGGGAACCATATATAAAGCAGTGAGTCTAGAACTGAATCTTCCATGTTTGTGTGTTTTAAGTGGCATCGACCGACTTTTCACCAAAGAATGGTCAATGTCAGATTCACTACTTTATAAGTAGACCTATATGCTTTGTGAAAAGGTGGGGTTAAGTACAACCACTGTGTTAATAAACAAAGGTATGGCAGTAACAGCAGTACTACATTTCTTTCTTGTGCTCCTAAAGCATTTAGAAAAGGATGATTTGTGAAAAAAGTCAATTAAATATTAAATAAAAAGTTATAAAAATGAGTAGAACTTTTTTGTAACCTCATGAGCTATTAGGGTGCACCATTGCTAAGACATGGACATTAACATTTTAAATATTCTTACCAAACAGGTAAATAGCTTAAATATATCATTGATCTCCCTAGCTCCTAGTACTGTAAAGTAATTAATTCTCAAAAAATCACATGAGAGGAGATAGAGAAGTTTCGGATGCTATCAGCTTACAGGGTACAAAAAGCTGCCAGGTTCCTTCTGTCATAAAAGTTAGGGTGGGGAAGAACTGTGGTTTTGGTTCTGCTACATTTTGAAGATGAATGTCTCTACAATGACTATAGCCACAGAAGTGAATGAGGACTTTAAATTGCTTTTAATGCTTGTTTGTGATATATAAATGTGCATAGGTGCATTTGATAAGGACAATGGACATTTTGGATCAAAACTGCTTGCAGAAGGCCATTTCAGTGTCCTATACAGAGCCAGCACTTTTCTAGCTCACAGGTGCTGCAGCAATCATTAACTTATATTTAAAAGTCACCAGCGATTTTTGCTTTTTGTGAATAGATGTGATTGGTGGCTAATGATCCTCTGATCACATCCACAAAATTTGTAAATGTGGTTTCTGCACCCAACTCTGTGGATGTGATCTAACAGCCGAATAATTTCCAATCACATCTTCAAGATTTCTGCTTTCCTATCTATGTACAGTATATTGTTCAACAAACAGCCCGCCAGTGCTGAAGCCATCTTTATTGGGCCCCTTTTTCCCTCTCCATGCCACCTCCACCCCTTCCCTGTCAAACCAAAACTCCCCTGCCCATGACACCCATTAGTAGCAGACTCCGGTCAGGCTGGAGTGGAACAATCACCTTGTGTCACTTTCACAGATTCTGATAAGCTGCACAGACTTTGTATTTGCTCAAAAGTCAGATAGCGGGTCACCTGAGCCTGTACGCTCCAGCACCTCCATATTCTGCCAACATGAATCCGTGTATATCTCAAAAGATACATTTCAGCACCAGATTCTGCTGCATTTGGATCGCTCTAACTAAGCCAAGGTGAGAAAACCACTCCGAACCAAGGACATTAAACACAAAATGAGTAACTGGTACCTGAGAAGTTATTTTGAGTTGATTGTGTCATTATAACACCCTTGTAGAGCTAACTACAGCAATATAAGGATCATTCCTGTCTCTCCTTCTTCTTATCTTTACATTTGTGGTTCCCTTGATTACTAATCAGTAGTGGAAATTGACTGTTTTTATTTCATCTATAGTAAAATGCTGCATGGATTTATTTGCATTCTGGGCACCGTGATGAATATTTTGAATGGATCCAAGTGTATTTTATAGTATTGCCCATGTCACCACAACACACAATTGTATACATTTTACAGTGGTGAAGGTGTTTGGATTTTTTTGATGACCTATTAACACATTTTTTAGTCCCTACAGCTGGGAATAGAAAGTGAATAGATTGTGAGCCCCTTGGAAGGACAGGTAAACACATGATTATGTAAAGTGCTGCATAATGAGTTTATGCTTTATAAAGACAAGTTAAATATAATTAATAACCTAAAACCAGATTCCTAATTTAATAATATTATTATTATTATTATTATTATTATTATTAATAAACAGGATTTATATAGTGCCAACATATTACGCAGCGCTGTACATTAATATAAATTGGTGTGTGTGCCGGTACTGCAGGGCCATGCTGTGGCAAAATCCACATCATGCTATGTGACCAAACAGTTCCTATTATGGGCCCTTTCTATTATTCTCTATTCAGTTCGTTCATAAAATGTGTTTCTTTCCTATTCATTTCCTATTGTGACAGGTGTGTAGTTTGATGATTGGCCACTAGGTGGCAGAACGAGTCATTGTTTTAATAGGAGACTTGTATAAAAAAGTGAATGTTTCTTGGCTAAAAAAAATGTTCATTTTACCATCATATAAATATTTAAATGTGACATGTTTCTTTTTTAGATGTCAACAATAGATCGCAAAAAGCGCCAATTAGGGAAAAAAGTGGAACGGACTGATGTGGAACCTGAGGATGAGCTTCTCCAGGCTGTGGACCAGTGGGAGGTAATGGTGCATTATATCATTGGAGAGGGTGAAACATGGCAATAGATTTAGGCTCACACTGGCCATGTGGTTGTGGTGTGTCCATCATGCCAAAGGACCACTGCCTCTGAGGAGACACTACATGTACTGTCTCCATAGAGAATGAATTGGGGCAGCCAGTTGTCAAATGTGCAGATGCTGATTATTTAAGAACCAGCACTGGGGCTGGAATGACTAAAAATGTAAAATAGACTCATGTGCAAACACTGACACCTCTGATTACTGATATATGTTAAACACACTATACACCAGGGGTGCTCAAACTTTTTTGGCTTGCAAGCTACTTTTAAAATGACCAAGGCAAAATGATCTACCAACAACGGTATTTGGTCTTATTAACTTTTGTGCGCGGTAGAGTTTATTTTGAAAGGCAGGGCTCCGCGATCTACTCGTGTTTCCTTTGCAATCTTCCAGTAGATCGCGATCCAAGTGTTGGGCACCCCTGCTATACACATTCCCTGCACAGACTTTCAGGTGCGCCATCTAGTGGCTGTCTGTGTGTTAGGCAGCACAGAGAATCTCCAGAATTTTACTTGGTAAATCACATAGATTCTAGCCTTTCCCTAATCTGTTCATTAATAAAATGAAAAGGATTTTGGTGGAAGTTACACATTTAGCAATTAATGAAACTTTATGCGGTCGAGGTACAAATTCTTTATCCATAATTTTGGCCATTTTTTTTTTTTTTTATTTAGATGCATTCATATTGAATCAATATTAACTAAACTTAATATGGAGTTTATTTAGTCCATATTAACTAAAATTTAGTGACTAAAACATTTATCTCAACAAAAAGACTGAGAACTCACTTTTTTTATACTTAATTCATATTAAAGTTTAAAGTCATTCTGCCACCTAGTGGCCAACTATCACAAAGCACTCCAGTCTGTAATTTATCCATTCATCCATTCTCCTCCCTATAGATAGACATACATGGATCAGCTTTATTTAACTCATTCTCATTTACCTATTTTCATCAATTTAAAATCATTCAATTTTAAATGAC
>NC_092858.1:9868800-9871953 GCF_032062135.1 Pyxicephalus adspersus | reverse complement strand
GGATCAGCAGAACTGCAGTAATATTTTATGCCCGGCAGGTAGCGCTAAAATTATGGAATCGGCAGTAGTGTGAAATTGATCTGTACCCGCCAGGTGGCGCTCAGACCTTAGTGATCAGTAGTATCAATCTGTTCAGCAGGTGGCGCTTAGCCACGAAATAGGCAGTAATGCCGTACCATGTCCAGCAGGGGGCGCTCTGGGTTTTGGCAGTACTGCATATATTAGTCTGTGTCCGCAAGGTGGCGCTAAGACTTCAAGGATCCATAACTAATATTGCAGTATCAATCTGGTAGTGTCCAGTAGGGATCAGCAGTAAACGGTTTATTAGTCTGTGTCCGGCAGGTGGCGGTAGACCTTGGGATTCAGCAAAACTGCAAAATGTACGCACGTGTCCGGCAGGTGGCGGTCGACCCACGGGAATCTGCAGAACCTGCAATATTAGTCTGTGTCCAGCAGGTGGAGCTTCACCCACGGCATTTGGCATAACGGCAGTATCAGTCTGTATCCGGCAGGAGGCACTCAGACCACTAGAATCGGCAGAACTTGCAATATCAGTCTGTGTCCAGCAGGTGGAGCTCCACCCACGGCAATCGGCATAACGGCAGTATCAGTCTGTATCCGGCAGGTGGCACTCGGACCACGGGAATCGGTAGAACTTGCAGTATTAGTCTGTGTCCAGCAGGTGGCACTCGGACCACGGCAATCGGCAGAACGTGCAATATTAGTACGTGTCCAGCAGGTGGCGCCCAGCCCGCGGGGATTGTCAGTGCTGCAGTACCGGCGGAGCCGCCTCCTGTCTCCGTGCGGTGATCGCCCCTCCCCCGCTCCTATTACACACCGCCCCTCCCCCCGCACTGTGCTGTGTTGCCCGGCGCTCTCCAGTCTGTCTGTGGCCCTTCATGGAGCCCCCTGGACATCGACACTGACACAAAGCCCCGGGACCGCCAGCTGCCCCGACCTGGGGAGAAGGAGGGAGGCTGCACCCTGCCAGCGCCACCATGCAGCCCCCTCCGAGGAAGGTAAGAGATGGGGGGCAGGGAATGGGGGGGGGGTATTGTTCTGGGGACCTCAGAGAGGGGCCACACTGCCATATTGTATGATGGGGGTCTGCAGAGCATTCCTCCCATACAAAATACTGCAGACTATTCCTCCTCCTCATCCCAGCCATGCAGACTCATCACTACCATATACCATGTACTACAGAGCATTCCTCCTATCCCAGACATGTCATCTCCTGCAGACTATTCCTCCCATACAAAATACTGCAGAATATTCCTCCGCAGCACAACATTCCCCCTCATCCCAGCCATGCAGAACATTCCTATCATAGCCACTGCAGACTATTCCTTCTATCCTAGACATGACCCCATGTTATCTCACTGCAGAGCATTCCTCCTCATCCCAGGTATTCCCCCCATACAAAATACTGCAGACTATTCCTCCCCAGCATAACATTCCTCGTATCCCAGCCATGGCCCCATGTTATCTGGCTGCAGAGTATTCTCCCTCATCCCAGCTGTTGTAGTGCAGATCATTCCTCCCTATCCTGTGATTTCTCATTATTCCTCTTCTCATGTATGGTACCATGTTATATCTGCAGGTTATTCCTCCTCCCTCTCCCATAACACAGAGCCCTGTGATGTGCAGAGTATTGCTCCTGATATCATGTTGTATGATTCTGCTTTCCTCCATGCTGCAGATCTCCTGGTTGTGGCATTGCTGTTCCCTCCATCATACAATTTGTTTTATTTCTGATTGATGTGCCCATCCCCTCCTCCTCCTGCAGAGCATTGCTCCTCCATCCTGACACATTTCCTTCTCTCCTCCATGTCACCTCTCTGTGCTGCGGTCATCTCTTCCTATGGATCATCTCATCATATTTATCATTCATTATGAATAACATCATCATTGTACGCTCACAGGTTGGGTGCCTGTGGGCCCTGAAAATCCGGCACCTCCAACGCCAATTATCCAATGTGTGTATGGGGGGTTCTTGGTGCTCATCACTGCTCAAT
Organism: Pyxicephalus adspersus; assembly: GCF_032062135.1. NCBI lineage: Eukaryota > Metazoa > Chordata > Amphibia > Anura > Pyxicephalidae > Pyxicephalus > Pyxicephalus adspersus. The sequence goes on along the minus strand of NC_092858.1, from coordinate 9,869,938 downwards.
ATATGGACCGCACAGGGGTGATGGGGGGTCCATATGGTTCCATTCCTCACCAGTCCAAATACACATGGGTACCATCCCTCCCATCACCCGGGGCTTGTACCCTCCACCTATCTATAGTGTCCATGTCTTGCCTTGGTTATACCCAGCAGCCCCCATTCATCTGCCCTGCGCGCCCCCCTATAAAGCGCGCCCCCCTATAAAGCGCGCCCCCCTATAAAGCGCTCCCCCCTATACAGCGCTCTGTCTATGGGTCATGTGACCATACTGGGGAGATACAATGTATTCATAGCACATGTCATGATTTCCTCATTGTCATACATTGTATTCCTGGGGTTTGGTGCTGGCTCAGTGATCATTATATTTATGTTAGGTCTCAGTACACACACTGCCGGATGTTTGGAAACACATTGCAAACATAAGTCTGATATTCTATTGCAATCGTATTTTGTCCAATAGAACACATTAGGATTCCATCAGATGAACTCAGATGTATACTTTTCATTGATATCTTCCGATATGATCTATCCATGGAATCCTAAATTATCTGAAGATTGTTTTTTTGGATAGGAAGTGTCAGCCCTGTGTGTGTTGTAGGCCCAATGCACGGTATAATGAAAGCTTGGTGTCATGTCTGCAGATTAGGTGGAAGGGCTTCTGTATTACCCGTATGATGTGGAGGGCCCCGTCATGTATCGGCAGGAACAAGGTGTATACATGAGTGTTATGGTAAAGGCTTGTATTGCTATAAATAGTGCAGAGATCTGTGATCTGATTGGATGATTGTCAGGATTACAGACTGACCCCCATGTCCGGTGTGGGGTGTTCTCATGGTTTGGATATTCGGGGATTGTACAGAACTGTCAGATGCCTTCCCAGCACCTGTTCCATGTTTAGTCTGAAGGAATATGTTTATTACACGTGTGTACCATTCCTCCTGTTCTGTGTGTATGGACTCTGCACAGTACCACTTCTCTTGTCCTGTACCCCAGGTGTAATTCTCAGTATCTGTTCTCTGAATGTATGGACTCTGCACAGTACCACTTCTCTTGTCCTGTACCCCGGTGTAATTCTTGTTATCTGTTCTTATTCTGTATGTATGGACTGTGCACAGTACCACTTCTCTTGTCCTGTACCCCGG
>NC_092858.1:9866283-9868380 GCF_032062135.1 Pyxicephalus adspersus | reverse complement strand
ATCTTTGATCAAACAATAATTATTGCACGTGTGTACCTAGCCTAAGAGAAGGGGGGGAAGGGGGGTAGCACAATTCAACTGATTTTGGACAGATCAAATCTGAAGTTTGTGAAGGAGCAACACACATCTTTGGTCAACACTGGCCTGGGCTAATAGTTGTACCTGGGATCTGCATGCTTGGTCCAGGTCAATGGCTCATACTGGCCACACATTTTATGTAATAAACACAAAAATCCTAATGTACATCTGGTATAAAACAGGGCACTCTCCATTGATAGAGAATAAATTATTTATTCAGTCCAGTGCTGGTCGTAGCATGGTGGGCAATGACGGTTGCATTGCTTTTTGCTGCATGGTACAGTATGAAGTTAGCGGTGGCAGTGGTTCTGATTGATATTCATTCGGAATTCTGCTGAAATCTAATCAATATGAAGTTATGGCAATGATCCAGGTTAGAGATCTACATCCGGGGTTTATCAATCATTCACGTGACTCTGCAAACACTGATCAGTGTAAAGCTGCGTACACACGTGCAATAATTATCGTTGGTGATAATCGTCAACCAAAAAAGTGCCCAACGACGCCGATGAACAACAAATGTCGCTGGAAACGAACGACTGTGCCGGCGGATCTGATTTGGTGACGATCGTTGGCTATCTATTGTGTGGTCGTTCAGTGATCGTGGATGGTTCTGCAGTACTTTCTCCTTTACATGTCACTTCCTGCATCATTCAAACCATCGTATCTAGCGTGTGTACATTATTGGTGGATTATATTTGAACGATCGTATCATTACAGCATGTACAGAATTGTGCATATTCGTTAGTCGTTCGTTTTCTAACGACAATTATTGCACTGTGTATCTAGCTTTAGTTTAGTTAGCCAGCTAACCATGTTTTGGAGATGACCAGTGGCTGACTTTATGTTTCGGTAATGGCTACGATTGGTGGTGGTAATAGGAAGCCAGGGGATCGTTCCAGGAACATACAGTGTTTTCCCAGCCCCTTTTAGCTGGGCGCAGCAACCCGGGGCATTTCATTAACCACCCGGCTGTTTTTGGCTGCTTACTGAAGAGTTGGGTCACAATACAGGTGCTGCCACCCGCCTATAATTTTTTTCCCACCTGGCTTAAAAAATTTTCTGGGTTGAACACTGAACATATAAATCCTGCACATGCACAGCTCAGCTTTGACACAAGTAAGACATTTTATTGCAGAAGGGACATTGCCTGTTACTTTCTGCAAAAATGAAGTGTTCAATGGTTTTTAAGTTGGGTGGAAGAAAGTGTAGGTGGGTGGCAGCCCCTGTATTGTGCCCCAACTCTTCAGTAAGCACCCAAAAACAGGAAGGTTAATGAAAAGTGCCGGGTGGCGCACCCAGCTAAAAGCATCCGGGGAGAACATTCCAATCACCTGCCCAATACAACTTAAAAGTGGAACTTTAGTTAAACTTTGCAATGAATCACCCTTGAAATCCCCAGTTCATTGTCGTTGATTGGGTTGGCCAACAGTTATTGGGTAAAATAAGGAAAATCTATTGGAGACCTATAAGACGATTGTTTTTGAAGTACGCGCCTAGCATTGATATTTACTCACCGCTTTCTGTGCATTGACTTTGTTTTTAATTTCAGTTGTTTAGGAAAACCAAATCTTGCCAGGAACAGCTGGTTTGCGGTTGGCGTAATTCGCATGTAATTAAGAGGCCGGTATCCAGAATAATACCAAACTCTGTGTGTGTTATTACTTTGTGATATTATTTAGTAAAGGAATTTCTTTCTTCATTTCAGAAGTCATGAATTCATTTGTTTTCTGCATGCAGGCCAAGCCGCCCAGCAATGGTGGCAGTAATAGAGGGCTGGGTCTATCTGTCACTGCCAGGGGGGCAAGAGCATGGACAGGAAGAAGTGGGTTTGATGGACAGGGTTAAAGGTTGTTGGCAAAGTGTTTGTTAGTAAATAGAACCAATCTTTTTAAAAGTACCAGTCGTGCAAGAAAAAAAACAAATGCTAGTGTGTGTTTGGTTGCTTCACGCAGTTCTAAACTTTTTACTCTCTTCCCAACTATTCACTGTAAGATCATTACAAAGGACAAGAGGGCA
>NC_092858.1:9862457-9865637 GCF_032062135.1 Pyxicephalus adspersus | reverse complement strand
GGAGGAGCAAGAAGGAAATTTAAGGAACTTATTGTATTGGTCAAAGTGAATATTTTGGGATTTTTTGTGTTGCTCATTGTTTGTACAATGAGCCCTATTGTGCTGATTTCTTGAGTGTATATATGTGACTTCTGCACTGCCTTGGATTTCCTGTCTGTTCTTTATTCTGATGGTCTGGCCGGAGATCTGCATTCTCCTCTTCTCACTATGGAGGGTATTATCCTCTGGCTGGAGAGCTTTGGGGTAGGTAGAATCTTTCACGTCGGGAAATCTTCAGGTGCTCAGAGCTCCATTCTTTTTCTGGCCTTGTCATTGAACTCGTGCCCGGGGCCAGTCTGTAATCTTTGCTTTAATGCAAAGTCTTCTAGATGATAAATATATTACTATTAATAGGTCATATGATCTGGTGACAACTAGGTCAGAATCCCACCTCTATGACCTGAGAAGATCGAATCTATCTTACTATCTTTATCTCTTTTTTATTATTGTGTTTGGCTTGTAAATTGTGTATATTTTTAGCTCTGTCTTCTCCCCGGCTCAGTGATTGTGCCGTCATGTTCCTACCTGGAGGCCTGATTCAGCAGGTGACACTAACGGCGTGCGCAGTGCACACCCCTCCTCTGTAGTCTGCACAGTCAGCACGGTGTATGTATCTGGAGGGGGGAGCGTGGGATCTGTGACTCACTGAAACTCTATTACATAAATCCCATGTGCTTTTGGAAGCTCATGTATATCACTTGCAGTGTGCTGGTAGTTTCTACAGATAGATGCAACATTTAAAGAAAATATATGCTGGATTTTTCTGGGAGCTACAATTTAAATTCTTTTTGTAATATTTACCTGATTGTGATTGTTTTTATGTTTTTTGAGTTTGGATATTTATATTCATATATGTAAAATATCTCCTTTAGTGGTCATCTCTTTGTTGTCGGCAACTTAAATTGAAATTTACAACTCTAACACAGTAAAAGCTGTCATATAAACTATTTTTTTTGCGGAAAAAAGTTGCTTTAGTCCTCTCTTCCATGCAGTTGTCAATATTATTGCTGTGCTATAACTTTGCCCCCTTGGGAAAGCTTTGTGATCGAAATGCCTCATGCAATTTGCTGGCGTCTGGGACATAGAGAATAAGCTGCCCATGCATATCAGTGTCCAGTCACACCTGTTTGCTGTGGGATTGCACATTGTGTTGAAGAGCATGACAGCTGCTAATTTCCTGCAGCAGAATGTTATTTGCATCTCTTAGACAGGTTCTCTTCAATACCTTGTAGAACTGCATGAGTTGAACCTTGATGATTGACATGTGGTATTTATTCACATCAGTCCCTCTTCTTGTTATTAGCACTGCAGTAGCTCCTGTCTTTTGATCCTCCTGCATGCAGTGACATCAGCCTGGGTGAGGTACGTTGACGACATTCTCCTTCTCGCTATGAACTCTTGGAAAGCGTAGGCTTTCCACTTGATCCCGGAGATAAGAGGGATTAGAGTGCCTTTGCAGCCGCTCTACTGAATCACACTCCCTTTTTACCTTGTATAGGATGTTGGCCTTTTCCCAGGTGTTCAAACATTTGGCTGAAGGGCATAGAGTGCGCCAGAACAAGATTTAAATGGCAGCTTCACCTAAAAATAAACAACTTTATAAATGGCATACATACATAAGTATATGTGTCATTCAAACAGCATTCTCCACAGAATTTTCTGGGTGGCAAGAAGATGTAGCCGGGTGTTTACTGAAAAGTGCTGGGTGGTACGCCCAGCTAAAAGGGTCTGGGGAGAACACTGTCAAGAATTAAAGGGCTGCCTCGCTCGCTACCTAGCTGTCCCAATTTTCTATGCCTTCCATACTAAGACGTAATTAGAATTTCTTGCAATTTCCCAGAGCCCCTTCCTTTTGCAGGGTCCCAAATGAGTGAAAAGAAAGATAATAGGTTGAACTCCTCTATATAGGTTGTCTTTGTTTATACGCCAGCCCCATTTGCTCTAATATAGAATGAAAAATAGAGGAACAGGCATAGAGGGGCCTTTTGGCATATTTTTACTCAAGGTACAAAGCATCCAAGGTACAATACATATAAGATAGTATTAGTATATACAATAAAAGCTGTCTAGCCAAAACAGTAGTTGTTACAATAGCTGAAAGCTTTAGTGACACACATTAATATGTAAAATTTTGCAGATGTTAGTTAACAGAAATGCTGACTGTAAATTTCTTCTAATATGTCAGCCATGACTTACTGTTTTTTTTTTCTATTATTATTTCATTATTCTATAGAAGTCTCTATAAATCCCCTGAGGAAGCCAAGCGGCGAAACGCATCGGGTTCCAAAACAATTGCATTATGTGTGATCACTGCACTGCTTTGGCTAGACAGCTATTATTGTATATATTAATACTATCTTATATGTATTGTACCTTAGGTCCTAAATGATGCAATGGCAGGGTGTTGCAGGAACTTGGATGTCCTGTGTATTTTGTCATCACCAAGTTGCAAACAATGTCCCCCACTGATACCATTTTCTCATGCATAATATAATTTTCTGTTAATAAAATGTATCTATTTCAAATCATTGTCATCCCATCTGTATATATTCAGGTTTATGATCACCCCAATCTTGGATTTTGCTGACTCTCTCAGGTGTCATTTTTCTTCAAGGCGTCGAGTTGCGCTCTTCTCTTCCGGTTTAACGCCCCAGCTAGTATTTGAGCATCAGCTGTTGCATCTGTTTGAAAAATTAATTTTTGTAACGTCCATTCTCTTATTCATTTAAGGTGAAAGTTACACAAGAGCTGAAGAACATTCAGGCAGAACAGATGACAAAGCTGCAAGCCAAGCACCAGGCGGAATGCGATCTTCTGGAAGATATGAGGTAAGGGACGTTTCCAGCAGTGCACGCACTGAAAATTCCTGCACACCCCCCCTCCCCTTCTTCTGCTTTATTTTGGAAGAACAGTTGGTTTACAGCAAGCTCCAGAAACTGTCAGTGGCATTTCCTCCTGTCTTTCCTGCCGGCTGAGCCCTCGCTGTGTACAAGGAACAGACAGACTGCTAAAGCTTGTGTTAAAGCAATATTCCTCCTGGCTTGCAGCATGATTATATGCAGAGTATTGCTTCAAGATCGCCAATTAACTATATTACGACCTCCTGGAAGTAACATTCTCTAAATTTGATGCATACCCCTT
>NC_092858.1:9791421-9862405 GCF_032062135.1 Pyxicephalus adspersus | reverse complement strand
TTCTGTCTAAATCTCACCTGTCCATGTGATCAGAATTGTGATGTCACATGGCTTAGCATAAGGAACGCGTCCCTGTGCAGGTGCAGCTTTGATAGGCCTTGTGCTTTTTTGTGAATGTTGCAAAATGTGTTGGGATCTTAAATGAAGTTCTTGCTAGGGCTTCTCCAATCCTAGCTACACTTCGGGTCCTGCTTAAGTTGCTGTGGTCACAATCCCAGCTCACGTACTGAAACAGATTACTGGGATTTCACTGCACACTGTGAGCTTCTAATGATTATTATTATTAGTACACAGTATTTATATAGTGCCAACATATTACCCTGCGCTGTACAAAGTCCATAGTCATGTCAGTAGCTGTCCCTAAAAGGAGCTCACAATCTAATGTCCTTACCTCAGTCATATGTCATTACCACAGTCTGTCGATTTTTAGGGGGAAGCCAATTAACTGGAGTACCCGGAGGAAACCCACATAGACATGGGGAAAACCTAATGCATTATAAAGCCTCGTTTACAGGCTGGAGGACATCCAGAATCACTAAGCCTTTCCCTTCCCAGCCTTAGCTCTCCATTTCATTCATTGCATTTCAGTTCTTTCAATCATGGATGCTCGGTGTTACATGTGGGCAGTCTGCACCCTTCTGGACAGCGATTCACTCTTCAGCCATTAATATATTTGCATAATGCTTCCCAAGGGTCATCCTGCTGTCCACATTAGAGCTCTTGTGAGGAGTATAAGGTCAGGGTGATGCAATATTTAAAGGAAATAACCCTGCTGCCCCTCTCACCAGCCATAATGTGCCTGTATTCCATAGAGAAACACAGAGGCTTGGTGTTGTACATATATATTGGGTGACACAGACAGCAATAAACATGTTCTCACTATCATTTTTCTTTTCTACCCCAGTGACAAACTGCCAATCGGGCACACCGGTTGTCACCAGAACAGGAAATAAAGAACAGTCCCTCTGAATGGGTACAGCAGGAGTATCTACTAACCCCTTGCCATAGAGAAAGAAATATAGCTGGGGTGGTCCTTAGAATTTGGAAGCAAATCACAGAATGGAGTAATTTGTATGGAGAGGAAATTCTTTTGATGAATACATAACCGCCGTTAGGACAGGGCAAGGATCTTACACAAAGTTATTTCATTGTATAGTAAATCCCTGTGTAATCCTATCGGCGTCTTGAAGGAGAGACTTACAACTTTACTACAGTGTGCTGAATGACATCTGGGTAATAACTGACATTAGAAATGTGGATTCCATGATTTGAATTCCTTTGGACAATAAAGTAGAGATTTATGATGCTTATGTAATGGATTTCACACCATCTGCATACTCTTTTTCTCTTTAATCGTGCTACTAGATTGATAAACTGACAGTTAGCATGTGGACTAGATTTTCCTACAAATCTGTTTTTTTAGGATAGATAAATGAGTAGTAATGGATATTGTGAGTTCTTTTCGCTGCTGACTACACATCTTAAAGACTAGGCATTTGGTCATGTGATCCATAAAGGGAGGGAGAAATGTTTAAATCTGAATATGTGATTAGTTTTGGGTGAAGCCTGGTGTACAAAATATCTGTGTTGTCAGCCTACAAGAGGCCCAAAGCCTAGAGTACATTTCCAAAAAATATATTTTGCTGTACTTATTCCCATGTTTTACCCCTGGTATAATGGAACTAAACCTGTGATGCTTGCCTGTTCCCCTTCTGTCATGGGGTGCTGCAATCTCTTTCCTTTATCATTTCCTGGAGACTTTGCCTCTTAATTGGATGGGTCAGGTTGGCCTAAATTCCACACATGTGCACAAAAGTTTTTATTCTCAGCATGTGCAAGGGAAGCCAAGATTGCCCAGTATCCTGGCAGCCAAACTTTGCGCATGCCCAGGTTTTTTTGACAGTTTTCCAGAGTGATCAGGCAGGTTGAAAGGATTATTGTGGGGATATTTCTATGTCTTTCTGCAATAATGACTGTGAATTTAAAAAAAATGGAACTTTAGTTCTGTTTTAAAGACTTTGCATGTACTGGACATGATTTGTTTTTGTCTTTGTGTCCTGTATGACAGATTTTAGTCATGCCAATGGGTTGGAATTGACTCCTATAGAAATGATTTTATTATGATAGCATGGGGGAGTCGAGCACCACCCGCACAGTAATTTATTTTGCTGGTTAATGATGGCGTTCATAATGCTCTTTTTTTCCCCAGTTTTCAGCATATTTACTGTTTTCTTGCTCAGCATTTGCTCCTTCCCTGGCGTCTTTATCCTACATGTGTATCTGGAATTGCTGTGTGGGAGGTCAACGCTGCAGAAAGTTATATTAGAAACTGAAAAACCTAATCCCATCTTTACACAGGGCCGGGCATTGGGATGTCACAGAGGCTGCACCATGGAGGAGTGTAAAAATAAAATTTCACATGATTGCTTTTCCAGCATGACCATGATTGCGGAGGCGCGTACGCCTATGATGGGGTCATTAATTGGAGAGATTGCAGAGGTCGTGGGTGTCAGGGAATTGTCCATCATGGGTGCTGACAGCTGTGTAATTCGTTGTTTGCTTTGCTCCTAGGATTACTAGAAACCAGTGCTTGGTGGCTGCATTTTTAAAATCACTCCGTCTCTATTAATATTTTTTTTTATTTAAATTCAGGGTATTCTCTACTGCACCTTTTTTTGCACAATTAGATTTTTACTCCGGATGGCACTTTCAGTCATTGGAACAGTAATTTTATTACTCAACCCTTTTCCATAACCTACAGGTATTAAATGTGCTATCTTGATTCAATGTTTCATCTAATCAATTGAAGATATCATATGTATGGCTAGCAGCAAGGAAGCAACATCTTTCTGATCCTGCTAGTGAGGGAGCAAAACCATGAATGAAAATTACATTTTTTTTTAACTTGTTATTTATATAGCACTGACATATTTTGGAGCAATGTACAGAGTCCATAGTCATGTCACTAACTAAAGAGTTTACAATTTATTGTCCTTATCATACTTATGTCATTAACAGAGTCTAAGGTCAATTTTAAAGGGAAGCCAGGTAATATAACTTCATGTTTTTGGGATGTGGGAGGAAACCCATACAAACCCTTTGCGGATAGTGTCCTGGTCAAGACTCCAACCTGGGACCCAGTGCTGCAACGGCCAGAATACTGAGCCTTTGAGCCAACTCGGTATTCTTTCTGCAAATTTCTTTAAGCAGAATGGGAAGAAGCTGTAGGTGGGTGGTGGTCTCTGTATTATGACCAAACTTTTCAGTAACCACCCAAAAACAGCTGGGTGGCTACATAAGTACTGCGTGATTAACCCAGGTAAAAAGGGCTGGGGGGAACAATGGAACAAAATGACCTTGTAACGGTGGCACAGTTTTTTTACCTTTTTTAATTGTCAAAGTATTTAAAAGTTTCTTTCCTCCCCAAATGCTGCAAGTATTTGCTTGGTCAAATGCTTGCTCCTTGTGCCAGGTAACACCCTAAAGTGATACACAAGCCTGAAAAACCACAGCGGCTGCTGAGGGGGAAAGGTGCTATTCACTCCTAGAAGGGTAAAGGCAGCTGGGAAGCAAGTAGTTTTCAGCAGCTGGAAAGGTAAATATATCCACACTTCTTATATGCATGTGATATTTGGTAAAGGTAGCCCAATGATGGCAGGGTCACTTCAGAGTAGATCTCTGCATACTTTTAGGTGTGTGTAAGGAAAGATGAAAGTTTATGGAGATGTTTTGGCTGCTTTTAGCCTAGTTGACGTCCCCTGTGTTCTCAGGCACAGGAAGCACAGCTGTGCGATCCCTTAGTCCTCACTGCTTGAATTTGGATGTTGATTTGGCACTCTGACACTGGAAGCGGATGTGCAGCAAACACGAGAGGCAGCGCACACGATCTGTGTAAGAATGCCAAGTATTTACTGCTGGCTGAACTTGCAGCGTGAGATCCTGTGTCTGACGCTGTCATGTTCTGCTGTGTAATCTGCGGCTAATTGCTGTTTTAGGACTTTTGCTCAAAGGCTCTTGCTGTCACCTTGCCTTATAGAAAGCAGAGCTCTTATTCTTCTTTAAGGTTGTGGGAGAAAGAGCAGGCGTGACGTCTTAGAAATTGCTAGCTCGCTGACTATCTCTGGCTTATAGCCCAGTTTCAATTTAAATAAAGCCACAGCTGTATTTTTTTCTAAACAGAAGCTCTTGCTGCAATACTCACCTTCTGTCCAGTGGTGTGCTCAGCAAATGCACAGCTCCATTCTTAAAGCCTTAACCACTTCCACTCCAATTGGAATTCACCCTGTTTCCTCCAAACCTGGAGCAAAAACTCGCATGTGCATTATCATGCTAGCCTGGTCTCCTGGGAGTATGCCTCGGAACCGTGACAGGTCATTACATGAGCAAGTTTTGTGCAGCATTTAGTACTGTCCATGGAAATGATGTCCCAACTTCCTAGATTGTAAGCTCTTATGGGCAAAGTCCTCTCCTGCACCTGTGTCACTTTCATTATATGTCCGTCATTTGCAACCCATATTTATTGTAATATGTTAGCTCTATATAAATCCTGTTTATTATTAATAATACAACAACAAAACATGACAGCCAGGCTGCTAGCATTTTTTGAAGGTGGGTCACTGATACTTTTTTTTTTTTTCTCCATACAGGTTTTCTTTATTAGTTTTCTTTATTAGCAGGCAGATATAAAAGTCACACATACCACTTTGTATTTGTTAAATAATCAGTCAAATTGATTTAAATGCAAACAGTGTAGGTACCTGAATTTGGCTTAGTAGCAGCCTCCTGCAGTCCCCTGTACAGCAGGGTTTGGATATGGAATGGAAGGAGCAACACAAGAAGCCAATCGATGGCACTGCAGTTCTTGTGTGCTAGCAAGGAACATTCTAAAAGGAGAAAGCAGATATTACGCAGCGCTGTACATTAAATAGGGATTGCAAATGACAGACTAATACAGACAGTGATACAGGAGGAGAGGACCCTGCCCCGAAGAGTAAAGTTTTGTAGTTTTTGTTAACACAGTACAAAAATAATTGGACCTTTTCAGGACAAAAATACCAGCTCTGATATCTCACTTTCCTCAGCAAGTCATACTTGCCTATCCATGTTCTTTTGGAGCTCTCGTGTCATTGCTATCCGTAAGACTTGTAGGTAAAGAACAGCATGTGACACCCATTTCCACCAGTGACCCTGGTTGGGGTAAGTTTAGGCCTGAACTTGGTCACGTTTTTCTAGGTAAGCTTCAATACCATAAAACACTGGAGCTTACGCAAGGTGAGCTCTGTGCAGCTTGGAGTTGGGCAGGGAGCATGGATCAGTGCGGGTCTGGTTTTAGACAAATTGGTACAAATTAAGTCTTGAGCCCTCTTGTGTAGAATACTGCAGGCCCACAACCCACTCTGGTCTTACAGCACCCACTGCCACTCTGAACATGCCGGCTTCCTCCATCAGCCTTGCAAAGAAAAGATTTGCGTTCAGGGCCCTCTCATTGCAGGACCTGGAGCATACAGTTTGGGCACTGTTACCACTATTAACAGGACACATTAGGGAGAATGTATTTGATAAGTGGGAAAAATCCTATACTAGAAAATTGTTTTCACAATTTTTGATATATTTGTGGATTTAATTTTATATAGAATATTTTTATCACACAAGCATGCATTAAGCTCTGCCTTCACAAAAACACACTCTACACATTACACACAAACCTACATGGTGTACACATTACACACAAAAATACAGTCCGTATTGTTGTGTGTAATGTGCAGACTGTGTATTTTTGTGTGTAATGTGCAGATTGTGTGTTCATGCAAGGCAGAGCTATATGCATTCATGCACACTGCACACAAGCATACAAACACACTACATTACAAACATTATTATATACACACAGACATGACTATACCATACAAACACAGGCACAGTCAGTCCCCACAGGTAAAGTAGTGAACCCGTCCTGCAGCTTATCTGTCTCTATGCAGGAATGTAGGCTGTGCCTGGTCTTCTGCCAGAGCTAAATCTCCATATTCTCTGTAAAAGCTGCATGTGGTGCAACTACAGGGGTAGCCTTATGACCAACCAACAATAGCACTGGATCAGCAAGTATACTATGATGATGGGCATGGGCTTCTTGTGGACACTTTGCCCTCAAAGTTAGAGGCCGAGTACCTCTTGTATGTTTTCAAATTGTTCACAATTTTGCTGGCAACGGCATCTCCGGCATCTCCCATTTTCCTTTCCTCGTGTTGCCCCTACATCCAGGCCGAAGCAGAGGTCAGTCTGCACACTTCCTATCACAATGTTCAATCGGTCAGGTTTGCTGACTCATCACTTAGTGAGGAATTATTGTAAATTGTTGCCGGGCTCAGCATTTATTGGCCATCTTCTATCCTTTCATTCTGCAGAAAAGAACTTACAATTCGTGCCTCTTGGAAACATTATTAAATGTACTGTATTGCTTGTATTGCATGATAAGTAGGTGAATCTAATATATCCGTTCCTCTGCGCTATGATAAAAATAAATAAACTTTAAATAGCAAGAGAAAAAAAAGTTATGTGATGTATATAAATAACATACAAAGCCTGCAGCGCTTCCCCCTATTTGTGCTACAAACCCTAAATAAGATTAGGTGATGACAAATTAAAGCATGAATAGAATGTAATATTAACCAAACAAACCCTGCACCTAATTAGATGACAAATTCCACTATTATTTACAGAATTCTTTATTTCTTATAAAATCAAATAGCTATGTGAACAGATAGCAGTAAGATTAGCAAATATTTTTACTTTTAACAACCACCTGCATTCATGTCGGCTTCCTGACCAGGTTTGACATAACTCAGACACAGAGACATGCTTACTGAAAAGCAGGAAAGGCCAATCAATGTTCTAGTTCGTTGCTTTTACTACCATTTTAGGGTAAAGCAATAGTATCAGAGTTAAGTCCATTCCCTAACACAGTGATGTCTCTCAGGCTTATATTTTGCTTCTTGTTGTCTTTTTCAGGACATGCAGTGATCTTTGTTTGCTTATGGGGTTGAACAAAATTGCTTTTGGACAGTACAATAGTCAGTGCGTCCCCTGAGGAAGCTATACTAGGGAAACACGTAGAGGTACACTTATAGGACTACTTAAGGACTACCTCAATTTGATGGAAAATCTTGTTGTCTAGTCACGTAGGGGTTTTTTGTGGAAATTTACCTTTGGATTTTTATTGTATAATGTGTAAAAATAATAGAAGACCTACAAGGTCCCATCATGTGAATATTTCAATAGTGTCTCTCCAGTCGCATACTTTGTCGCAGTCAGTGCTTCTGATTACAGGGAAACATGTGCCCTTTTCCCTTGGTACAGTAAAAGACCTGAACACATATATAGGGGTGCTGTCACAGGTCTCCAATGGTGGTCACAATGGAAAAATGAATGGAAGGGATATTGCTGGAAAGCCGTAGGTATTACAGTATTCTCCCCAGAAATGTTTTAAGCTGGTTGGGAAGAAGCTGTAGGTGGGTGGTGGCTCCTTTTTTTTGTAACCACCAAAAACATCTGAGTGGTTAATGAAAAGTGCCGGGCGGTGTGCTCGGATAAAAGATGCTGGGGAGAACACTGTATTAGTATGTTGGTATGAGATTGGGTAGCCACAGATGATGTTGCTTACAATGGTCAAAGTTATGTTTCTTTAGGTGGTGATTGTTACAAATTACACAAAATTTTTGTTAAAAATCTTTAGAAGTGTGAAACGTCTCTTGAAAATGTTGTCGCCCTTCTAGGTTAATCTTCATAGATGGTAGGGAGAACTTTGTATTGATGCATATTGAAACCCATTTTCACATGTCTTATATCAGTATTGTCTCTATATTGACCTTCTATAGGTTTGTGTGTTTTTCTTTTGCTCTACACTGGAGAATTTTTTTTTCTTGAGACTTTGCCAATCATTACTCAGCCGGTCAGACTTCTGGATAGCTAGCTTAGAGAATACAGTCTGGCAAACAGGTATTTGTCATCCTCTGATTTTCATTACCTAAGGCTCTGTCACCTGGGACCCTTTTTTGGGTCTGTGTAGCCCTGGACCTTTTTTGTCTTTTCTTTGCACAGCCTGAGCTGTTTCAATCCTAAAATGACCCAGGAATTTCTGCAATTGTTTTGTTCCTAAGTAACTCTTGCATATTACCTAATTACTATTATAAGTTAATTCTTACTTCTCAAATATCTGCTGATCTATAAGAATGGATTTGTAAATGTATCCCTATTTTTGTCCATGTTAATGGTGAAAATGAATCATTTTGGTTGGTTGAGAAGGTATTGGGTTTTCTTTGAATGTACTGACATGTATAAGTCAGGTTAGTGAGAACAGAAGTATTTCCATGTTTATTGGCTGTCATAAATTGTACAAACCAGGATTTTATGTGGTTCATTAATTTCCAAGTGTGAAGAAATTATTAACTTCATGGAATTTTGTAGGTTATAGGTACAGCTAGAACTGTTACTTGTGACACTGAACCCAGGCTGTAAATTCTATTATGTAAGTGAAATTATTCTCCTGCTGAAATCTGCAGTTTTAAGACTGGACAGTGCATTTGAATATAGTTTTCATATTAGACCGACCACATATGTTCTGAATGCACAATATCCAAATCAGATTGTTGCCTGGTTTAGGCATTTAGACAAGTTTTGGTAGAATTTATACCTAGTTTAATAATTTTCTTTAAATAATAAAGTTTGATGGACATCAAGATTGCTGCATTCTCTTTAAAGAATTGCCAAATACAGTCTAAGTTGGAGCTATTGCAGTGTTCAACTCCAATTTTTTTAAGCCGGTGGGAAGAAATTGTAGGCAGGTGGAAGCCCCTGTATTGAGTTAAAACACTTCAGTAATTGCCCAGAAACAGCTGGGTGGTAACTGAAAAATGCCGGGAGGTGCGCCCAACTAAAAGGGTAGGGTTTTTTTCTAAACTTTTTGGAAAACTAGTCACTACAGATAATTCATTTATTCATTGTTATAAATAATTACTAAAAGTTGAGGTCTTCCTGAATGACCGAAGCATAGGTTTCCCCACGCTCGGTTGCAGCACATATGCACCTTTATCTAGGGTTAGATGAGTAAGGTGAATACCTATACCTTGGCCCCACAGGCTCCAACACATAATGATTACCTGGTCCCTCAAAGCCACATTTTCTTTGCCACTCCTTGGTTCACAGACTCCATGAAGTTATCATGCACCAGCAGTCCTGCATATTATGCAGAGGAAAAGAATATTGGTCACTGGGCTAATGAGGAAAGGAGGTAAGCAAATTCACCCTCCTCAAGACAAAACAGATCAGGTTATCCCCACTGCATGGGAACATTTTACACCAGCCTGGGATTGTTCTTTAAGGGATTAGGTAGGATGACTTTTTCTTTTTAATGACTTTAAGTCCAAGGATTTCCACCTACTATAAAATAGATCTTAGAGGACCTTTCACCTGCATATTCAAAACTAAAATAAGCCAAATCAAATATTGTCCCTGTATGGTATAATAAAAATAAAATCCCTTGTAGTTTTTCTCACACCCAAAGTTTCCACAGCCTTTGCTTTCTTCCTCGCTTCCACCTTGGATTCAGGAACCAGCTTCTCAATATTCACAGCCAACCCGCTGATCACTGTTCATGCATATGATCTGTTGGCTGCCTTACATCTGGTGTGAATAGATGATGTGATTCTTTTAGCGTAAAGTACTATATTTTTCAGTCACTCTTTTCACTTCCTCCACCCCTGAAGGTGGATTGCCATTTTAAAATGAAGGATTATGGACATCACTGAACTGCAATACATATGAGGTGGCCTGGAGTCTCTTCCACAGGGATGCATTGATGGTGGAGAAAGCACTTGCATTTTTACATTGCTTTGTAGTCCTTGTGTGATGGGTAGGAAGTCAGGGTGACAACACTAAGTCGATATATGCTCCAGTATTGCAGCTTTGACACTGTCCAAAAGGAAGTGAGCTAAAAGTTATATTCCACCATACACAAACATCCCTCCTACTCTAATTCTCCTATTTAAAAAGAAAATCTTAACAACGTGTTCTCTTTGATTGAATTTGAAGTCACGTGTCCTCTCACAGTGCCTCTGCTAAGTTTGGAGACTGGTGGTCCATCATCTTACAACTTTCTTTTCATCATCTGGATGCCATAGAGTCTTCTGGTGCCTAAAAGGACACTGCAGCTTGACAGCCAGAAGTGTTCATATCACCCAGGGAGCAAAGTGGACCCCCAAGGAAGCACCCTTCTCTTCTGCAGAATAGATGAAAGACCTTGCACCCAGTGCACCTTGTGACCATGGTCCGAAGTATTTGAGATTTTTACAAGGAGCACCAGCTTTGGACACCTCAAGCCATTTTTGTTGCAAGCAAAGGCCCAACACAACCCCTGCTGTGTTTTGCATCCCAATGCCTGTATGAGAGCAGTTCTGCAAAACCTGTGTTTCATAAAGTTCGTCCACACAAGTTTATTTTGAATGATCGTATTCTGCACAATTCTGTACGGTGTAACAATACGATCGTTCAAATATAATCCACTAATAATATACATACACTAGATATGATCGTTTGAACGATGCAGGAAGTGACATGTAAAGGAGAATGTATTGCAGAAACATCCACGAACACTGAACGACTGTACAGACAATAGATGGTGAACGATGGTTGCTCAGTCAGATCCACCGTTCGTTTCCATCAACAATCCTCTTTCGTCTGCGTCGTTGTGCACTTTTTTTTGTTAACGATTATCGGACAAACGGTCGTTCATTTCCAAAGATAATTATTGTAAGTGTGTACGCAGCTTAAGAGTGAGAAGCTGATCTCCCATTAGCTTTGTCTTCCCTAGCACCTTATATCTTAAGTGCCATTAACCCTGATAGTGTAACATCAGCCACACCAATTTCCAATCTCATAACAGGAACGTATAGTTCCACAAGAAGACCGCTGACTTCTTCTCTATTACGTGTCACAGCTAACATTTCTATGGGACCTGCCTTATCTGTATGTTCGCAGTGTGTAAACACATGTGACAGTCTGTAAATAGGAGTGTTTTTGTGCTTTATCGTCAGACAAGTTCCAGCTCTTGTGGTTTCATAGCTTTGTATAGGACCACATTATTTTAAGCTCGCCATGGGCTGGGAATCACACCCCTTATCCAACCCATGAGATTCCAGCTGTGTGTGTTCATACCTCTTATTATTCTACTTGTTGACACAAAACTCCCTGCTTTCTAGTCTCCCATGTGCAAGTACAGGTCACACCATGCAATGTCACAATGATTTGTGATGTTTTTGCAGTGTTGGCATGCAGACTAATGGCTGAACATTGGGCTCTCGATGCTTTGGACTTTTTAAGTCTGCATGAATACACAACATCGTTGTACCACTATTTTATTGAAAAGTCATCCCTGAGCTCCAAATCGGTGACAATGTAAGATATTGCCAATCTGGTGCAAAAAAAGGAAGCATTTTCTCAGTCTCTTCTTCTGCAGCATGTAAATTATAGCAAGGTGACTTACTATAATTTGTGAACACAAATACTGCATAGACATTGCGATTCAGATGTTTGTGTTATTTCTAAACCACAATCTCGGTCCAGGAAGTAGGTGGTGACACCTGAACAAAGATGGCTTCATCCATCTGGAAAGAAAAACAGATGATGGCATCAGAGGAATACTGTAACCTCCCGCTTGTCCACCCGTCTCCATAGAACAGCACTTGTTTGTTCATTCTGTCTCTGGAAATGCTCACAAATGATTGCTTAAGGGGGCTATACATTCTTCAAAAGGGCTTTACCGAAAAAGTAACACCGCCAATATGATCCTTGGTACTAAACCCAGTGTATACTTACCTGTCCCCATTCTCTTGTGGGCGCTGCCATCTACTTCCTTCTTCCGTTCCTCAGCCGATCCTCGTCATCTTGATTCATGTCCCATCGGGCAGTTTATGCAGCACTGGTACCTGCAAAAGAACTTGCACGGCTCAGCAAATTTTGACAGAAGAAGCAGCAATCAGGCAGGTAAGAATGCTTATTAGAGAAGAGAATATTACCTGTCCCTTTCTGCAATAAAGCCCTGCATGGTCCCATATAGTGGATATACAGACAAGTTCACCCTATCAGTCTTTATATAATCTTAAATAAATGGATGTTCAAAATCTATGGTCTCCTAAAATCTTGCAACAGATCCACATTCGCATTATTCTTTTGTACATCACACGCCTTCCACTTTGTGTATTAATCCGTGCCACCGCCCTGCTCATAACGTTATCTCGTGTGAAATGAGATAATTGCAGCTTGCCTTAATGGTTTTCTGCTCGGAAATACAGCGGCACGAACAGCAGATGTGTTTGGCCTGCAGGAGACATCTGGCAGGCGGCCTAATCGTCTGTAGGATTTTACCCTTCTTATTTGTACAGTAATCTGTGACTTGGTTCAGTCTGAGCTCCGCTTGTATACCTCGGACCTCTCTCTTCTATCCTCGCATGGATTGGCTGAAATATATGGAATGGGTGGCAGATTGAGTTTATGGGATGTGTACACCTTGCCAGCTGTTTGATAGGAGCCCCTGTCATTTTGTAATTAACTATGTTATATCCTCCTGCACAAGCACTTCAAAATTGAGAATTGGGTGTACAAGTCCGATCTGGGGCTAAACACCCATTCCTGAGCTTTGCTTTGTTCGAGGTCTTTGTTGCTTTCATTTTAGTATAGCTAGGTGGTATGAACCCCTTCCAAACAGCTGCAGGTGAAATATTTTATTGCTTTTTTGTTAAGTCCTTCAGATCCTGTTATCTAAAAATGGAAAGGGCAGGGTGTTCCTGGAGTAATGTGGACCTTTGACAAAATTTGGTTATGTTGCAGGCTAAAATACGTGTGCAGCATTCTCCCCAGTCATTTATTTAAGCTGGATGGGAAGAAGCTGTTGGTGGGTGGCAGCCCCTGTTTTGTCACCCAGTTTTTCAGTAGCCACCCAAAAACAGCCGGTTGGTTACTTAAAAGTGATATATATATATATATATATATATATATATATATATATATATATATATAATATTTGCATCCCAGCTTCTGGCCACTTTCTCTAGGCTCCTGTGATAACATTGGGCCTTACTGCAGGATCCCAAGAAATCTGAGGGTTCAGGGTTTTGTGGAATCCTAGGGTTCCTCCAGAGGTTGCTAGGGGTTCCTCGAACAATTAGCAGTTTGTGTCTCTTAGATCAGTTTAGCTGACACCAATGATTTTTTTGGAAGGGTAACATTCTTCCCACTGACCATCACACTAATATACTTTGAGCTGAGGATATAGTAATTATAGCAGGGGGTCCCATGAAGACCTGAAAATTATTTTAAGGGTCCCCCCACGGTAAAAATGTTGAGAAGGGCATGGAGTCCTAAACTTTTCCAGCATCTCACTGGTCCAATGACTTTGCTCAGGAGAGAAGTTGGATTGTGGTTATTTTTTTTCATTCAGTGTTTTTTTTTATATAGGGGATGCAACAAAAACACACATAGTATTTCCATGGCTTTGTATCCACCTGCAGAAATGTACTGTTTGCATGTGAAAAGGAAAGGGTTGACTTTCCGGTCGGTAATTAGGTCCTGGAGGGTTCGATAGGTTAGTGCAGACTCCCCATTCCTCCAAGGCTGTTCATATTCTTATATTGCTGTTCAGTAATCTACCAGGCTGGAAGAAGCATGCATCTAATGAGGTCTCAGGATACTAGATATACACATGCTTGTATCAGGTCATTGGCAATAAGGTTGGATAGCCAGGGGTAGGGTAATGGCTTTGGAGACTGTACCTTTTTAAAACAAAATCAATGTGAAAGCTTCTGTATTTTCTCTATGAATAGGGTTAGTTTTCTTTGGTTCTTTGTGTGAGGGAATATCAATTTGCCACAGGAATTTCCTGCACGGTGCTGGGTGACCCCACAGGTGTATGAGCTTTGATGACGGGGTCTCTGTTTTGCTGTTGCGGCAGCTTATATTCTATAGGAAGTGTTGGATTCCAGGACAGATTACTGTGTGTAGGGCTTGTTCAGACACATCTTGTGCCGTTGTTTCAGCCATGCTGTTGTTGAGTGGTGGCCCATGTCATATTTTGTTACCTGAAGGAATTCCAGAAAAACAGGATCATGCAAATTCCAATTTCCATCATTGGTATAATGGGTAAGTTCTATATTTCTCTCTCTAAACTTCTCGCTTTGTCACATATGTGTTCTTGTACTTTCATGCTGGCTGCTTCAGTCTTGGTACACTTCACTTTTAATATCCTGCCTATTTCCTGAAGGGATGACCGAAATTCAGAAAATCCACCCCGCTGGCAATTTGGAAAACAGGGTCTGAATTTAGCCTGCTGAGTAGATTGTTGGAGTCTTCTCCCAATATGTAATGAATTAGAAGAAGTCCTTTGGACTCCTGACAAGTTCAGTGGAGTACGACCTCCTAATTCTCACCCACTCAGCAATTCTGGGGTGCATGAAGAGAGGAAGGACCATAAAGAGGTTCTATGTAGATCTTTAGGTTAGACGTTGATTAACATTAGGTTAGACGTTGATATACATTGTTCCGGTCAGGAGACTTCACTTACAAAAGTGGTTGCCCATTCTGTTGTGATTTTGAGTATTTCGTAATTTGCTGGGGAGATAAATCACCTGACAATTTGTTATATCTGGGGAATTTTAGGACACTATTGATTTCTTCAGTACTCACTGTTAGAAGTTTTCATTGTTTTTTTGGGTGGTATATTTTTAATCTTTTGTAGAAGACTATAAAAGGAACAAGGACATTCCGGGATAGATCGGAACATCCCAATTTTCATATAGAGTAGGGACAGAGTCGGGATCTGTGATAGTAAGATCCAGTCATTGATAGGATCCAACAGGTAATTGAGCACACCAGATTCCTCCTATAGCTGAAACATTATAAATCATTGTTGGTGATTTGCTGACCACTGTTACAAGAGGACAGAGAAAGACAATCGTAAGACGTGTGTTGGGTCCAAGTTACTATTTGTCGTTGAATAGAATGGAGTAGACGTTGAAAGTAGGGGGCCTGTGTTATTCTGGGAAGGTAGCAAGTTCTGTGAATACATAATCAAGCAACATCTAGTAGATTACGTTCACTGTCCATTCTGAACTCCTTAAGTAAAATGTATGTTGCCACATTTATTTCAACAATGAGAAAGGTCATGTTTATTTATCAAGAAGCTATAGGGCCTGATTTATTAAAGCTGGAGAGGATAGACTATTGTGGGTAACCCTGGTTGATCCATCAAACATAGAATGGAATACTTTTCCTATTAGTTGTCAAATGTTTCCAAATCCTGAACCTTTTCCATTCCGGATGTATTGAATCATGCACGTTCCTCCATGATAGTCAGGCCCAAAGTTCTTTGTTGTCTGATGTTTGGTTGTGCGAGACACGCTTAGTGGGAAATGTGTTATTTATTATTATTATTAGGAGTTTTTTTTTATACAGTTGTTAATTATAATTTGTTTTTTTCAATAGGACTTTCAGTCAGAAGAAGGCTGCAGTGGAAAGAGAATATGCTCAGGTAAGTTAAGATACCTTTACTAGACTGGGTCCATCTGGTGAAATCTTTCAGCTGTTGAGTTACATGTTCTGCATTGCTGATAAACATTTGCAGTGTCAAGGTTGCTTACACCTAATGTAAACTTGCTGGCCAGTTAGTTAGATACACCTTGTACAAGGCTTAAACCTGGCTTAAGCTTCAACATCGTCTGAATCAGATCAGATATGGACTCTACTGTTTTTTCAAAGATGGTAAATACAGATTTGACGACGTTGCTAAAATCCATGGAATGTTGTGGTTGTTGCATTTTTGATGCTGCAACACTATTGCTGCCCGTGGCTTATTTTGTTTTACCATTATGGAATAACCATTAAAGCTGGGTTGATATATATTGGAGAAGAACAATGTCCATTTGAAGACAAAACGACTTTTGGTCTGGCACGCTGCACTGTTGGGAAAGTTTGTTGAAGACGACGGACGAACACAGACCGGCCTTCTTGGGTTTTCAACAAAAAAGAGATGAATGGTGAAATTGAGTCGCTATTTAGCAGTATATTGGATTTATGTTTTGGACATTACACAATCTTTGCATAACTGCCCGCAAGAAGAATCTACAAAGTAACATTTACACAGAGCATGGACCCTACAAATATGATCATTTGGTAGATGTTGGATCCACGATTTTACTCGTCCAATCCAACCTTGGATATTTTTTCCTACGTCTTTACCTGGGAATAACTGTGTAACCCTGTACAGCAACCTTTGACCCTGGTTGATCTACGTCCTTGAACCATCAGGATTCTTAAAATTCTTTACGTGTTTTCAGTGGAATAACCCAACCATGTAGCCTAAATTTTAAGTATCCTGACATGGTGTATCTAATAAACTGGCCATTGGAATATTTTGTGTGCTTCTGAAAGATTATAATGTAAATGTAAGATTAAGCAACTCTTTTAAATGTAAGATTAAGCAATTTACATGTATCCCTCTCTTCCTCGGGGACAAATAAGTGGTTATTTTATTTTTTTAATAACCTGCCTTTATTCTATTATTTAATGTATTTTTCTTGATGAGCCTTTGTTTTTCATACAGTTTGTTTTGGTCTTTAGTTTTTCATTTCCTATTTTCTTTATAATTGGTAGCTTTTCTTGATATTTATTTCCTTTCCTTTCTATCTACACTACATAGGATATATAACCCTGAGTTTTGTAGTCAGTGTTCCAATCCATCCAAAAGGTGTTCAGTTGGGATGAGGTCAGAGCGCTGTGTAGGCCGCTTGTGGTTTTCCACACCAAACCATGATTTTATGGAACTGGCTTTGTACACAGGGGTACTGTCATACTATTAAAGAAAAGAGCCTTCAACAATCAGTTACCACAAGGTTTAAAGCTCAGAGTTGTCTAAAATGTCTTTGTATGGTATAACATCAATATTGCACATCACTGAAACAGCAGAACTCAATCTCTTGGAGGGTGGTCCACATTAGTGTGACCATATAATGTAGTTGTGATGGTCCACAAACACTTGTGGAATATAGCATACATTCTCTTGAATGGTTGATTTTCTATTCTTTTTTTTATTTATATTTTCAAACATACATAAATGGTGCAAGGGGGAAACAATAAAGAGATAACATTATGTAACAATATAACTCTGAAACATATATATCAGTTATCTCCTATCAACAAAAATGGGGAGGTGGACAGACCTAGGAAAATTGATTTTTCTATTCTTTCAACCTTTAACCTAAATCTTTGGTTCTTCACCTTCATATTGTCAAGTTTTACATCTGTCTTTAGTTTTTTCTTGCTTTTTAATTATTATTATTTTGATTTTGATTACCTTCCCTACTATTCTATCTTTTTGATTCTTGCACTTCTAATAAAGCAGATTTTCCACTAAAATGGAAAGTCAACTAAATCTGGCCAGTTCCACCCCACAGATGATCAACATACGTAAGTGAAACACCTAAAAACAGTTAGGATTTTATTTACTTTACCCCTGTCCTCTGCATTGATGAGCGTAACGTTACCATCTTTCTTGGTTGAATCATTTGGAACATAAGTGAGCAAAATTTCACGAGAAGATCCATTGTAAGTGTCTTCTCGAGAGATTTCTCCTAGGCACTGGAGGTAGAAAATAAGTAAAAGTATTATTGTAATTTTCCATCTCTAAATATAGAAGGGATTCTGGCCAGCAAATTTTAATGGAAGTTCCACTTTATTGATTGCCTTCCCTGTTTTGCTCTTTGTTGTCTTTCATGTCCCTTCTGTGTGTTTATGTTGTCACTTTTTTCCCCTTTATTCTTTTTTATGTTCTGTCTTTTAAATTCCCTTTCTTTCTCATTATTACCCTTTTCATACCTTCATACTTTTGCTTTTTCTTTTTTCCTGTCTGCCCATAGAAAGTCCTGAGAAAGTTATTGAATGTCAGCCGGAGCCCTGTGTGTGTCTGGGCCTCTCTGTATTCGGGGGCCTTGTCTCCGTGCCACGTTAAGCAGCAGCTGTTTGTTTGAGCCCTGGCCGCATTCATCAGCGTTGGCTTGCGTTCCTCGTCTGCTCCACGAGCCTTTCATAAAGGGGAGCGTTGTTGATCTACACTGCAGGGGGATACTGCTTCCTGGATGCTGCAATGAATACCTATGAGCGGTCTGATATTGGCTCTTTGTTCAGCATCTGAGTGGCGATTGTGCCGCTCAGTTGATTGCTTCATGAGAAAGTGTCGGTGTCGAAGGCCAGGAAATAGGGAAATAAACGCCAGCTTCACGTGCCAGTCTTGGCTGTTTAGAAAAAGCCACTACATCTGTGCCTTTTTACACAAATTTTTTTGCTTTGCAGTCTCGGGGCTGATAAGCGCTTTATTTTGAGTTGTCAGGGAATGTGTTGGCTCAGTGGGTAAAGTGTATGTGAACCCAAAAGTTGAGACTCTAAGTTGCTCTCCTATTGCAGGATAAACATCTGTTTGCTAGCATTTTTTATGTTTTTAGAGACTTGCTGTTGTTGATTTTGCCAGTTTAACTTTCTTCTGTGAGCTTGCTATGAATGAGTGACAACACCTGAAACCATATGGGGGTTGTAGTTCTAAAGCCGTGTGGAAATGCAAGATTTATTTATTTATTTTGAGTTTGGGATCTTCTCGAGCAAAAATGTAGTGTATGTTTTGTTCTCCACTGACATTGGTTACTGATCACTAAATGACCCACAGGGCTAATTATTGCTCCTTCTGAAAAGGGAGAATGCAGCAGGGCCCCTGGGAGAATGCAGCGAGGAGCCCTCCTGCTGTCCTCCCCTCCCTATCGAAAGAATGTTTGTACTTTGCTTGTTCATTCATTAAAGAGGAACTAAAGTCCCACTTTTAATGTGTGATTTAGGTAGGTGGTTATTACAAAAGGGGACGAGCGATGCCCCTGTTACCTGCCTGTTCGCCACCCAGCTATCAAATTTGCTGAGCTGCAAATGTGTTGCATTTGTTGCTAGGAAAACCCGCCAAACCCTGCTTCACTTGCATGTGCTAGAAAAGAAGGAACTTGTTTGTGCATGCTTGTATGGGAATTAGGTTATTCCAGCATGGCTAATAAAGATGACCAGGAAGTGAAGAATGAAGGTGGTGGAGTCCTGCAATGCAACAGGAACAGGTAAGTAATCACATATATATATTATATTATATATATTTTTGTCCCTATGTTGGCCCTTTATTCATAAATTAAAATGCAGGACACTGGAGAGAATCATGTCACCAGAACCTTGTTCATGCGAACACTGGTTACCTTTAACTAGCAATTCTTGCATATATGTTCCGACACAACAAGCATTTTTTTTTCCCCTCTAATATATGGCCACAATCGTCTGGATGAGTAGTTGATAGACAGAAGTTACAATTGCAACAGATTGAAACTGTTTACTTTAATAAAGTATGTGCTAATTGCACTTGCCTGTTAACAGATTTCAGACATATGTTGAAATCAATGATTGAAAACAACACAAAGCTAGCGTCTGTTTTGGATAGAATGTTGTTTTGTTGGGATGGGAGGCTTCAAGTGTAGTCAATAATTCTCAGGTAATTAAGGGGTTCCAATGCTTAAAAAAATGTAAATGTAAAAATGAGCGACCTGCAGAAGACGACTCTATAATTACTTCTTCAGTGGCCTGCAAGTCTTCTCTTGACTGTCTTTGAGTGTTTCTGCTTACAGGAGAATCTTCACATCAGACACTTCCAAGCATAGCAGATATCTGCATCCCTCGCTGTGCAATGTGACTTCTCTTACCCAGGCCCGTTGTTACTACTGTGTCCTGTATTAAAGTAGGTCCAACAAAAGATTAAACTTACTTGTAGCTGTCAGATGTGAATCTGGAGGCTGTAGTTCTTGAAAAAAAAATGTCTTCCTTCGTAGAGTTAAATTTTTACAGCGGAAATAAACCCAACTATATTCACCTGTCCTTGTTCCATCACAGAGAGCAGTCATCCTCTTCCTTCTTCACTTCCTAGATAGATCTTTGGCCGTCTTGATTGGCCGAGATGGGTTCATTCAGTTCCAGCAAGCGCAGGGTGAGCTGGGATTGCTGAGCATCATGGCAACCAATACTTAGCTTCTCAAGTTCAGCTTGTTTGACAGTTCCGCGGGTTGATCAAGTAGGTAAAAGTCCATAATACATAAGGGTTATTGCCAGTCCCTTTCTGAAATAATGCCTGACTGATCACTAATTTTTACTAGTAGAACTTTAATTTAGGTTGGAGTCTTTTTTGGCTGGGTGGTAAATATATTTTATTCTAGCAACAGTTGCTTTAAGGCTCCCTTACACATTTAAATTACATGGAGCCCAAAGATCTAGGAGTGATTCATTAGGTTGTTTGCAAAAAAGAAACGAACCTTGCTAAAGATTTGTTGAATGTTCACATTTTTTTAGTTGGCCGGTTCTGTAAATGGTGCAGTATGCTACGGTTCTATGAATCCAAAATACATTTGTCTGGAGTGTGCATTAACACCAGATTGCTCCAGAATCCTTTTCCGTTCTCTTGGTCCTCTCCAAGTCTTCTTGTGATATAAATATTTGAGACAGGGATGAATTTTTTCATCTTGTTTGTTGCGTCACAAGACAAGGAATCTTTTACTGACTCTTGTTTAGTTGTTCTATATCCTGTATTGTGTATACTGTGCAGTCTGTCTCCCTGCATCTTGAAGCTTCCTACATGTTATTTAAAGTAAAATGCTTGCTTTACTAAAGTCTCCACATGCATTCACATTCTTTAATTTTTTTTTTTTTTTATCCTAAACCCTTGCACATCAGCTGAAGTTTAATATAAAACTGACAGTGACTGCTTTTTAAGCCTGGCCAAAAATAGGAAGAGATACACAGGCTGATGATGATAATAAACTAAAATGAGCAAAGCAGGAGGATATGATGAGGAAAAGTCATCTGTGCAACAAACTGGCACCAGATAAGGTCAATATTGTAAAAGGTCATAAAAAGACTGGATGGAGAGGTGTAGCACATGGAGTGTTCTCCCCAGCCCCTTTTAGCCAGATGCACCACCCGGCACTTTTCAGCAACCGCCTGCTGGCTGTATTTGCGCGGTTACTGAAAAGTTGGGTCACAATACAGGGGCTGCCACCTGCCTACAGCTCCTTCCCACCCAGCTTTAAAAAATATCTGGTGAGAACACCAACAACTAAAAGTTGAATTGTACACCATTATTCTGTGAGGGTCACGGATATTGGTAATTCTTTAAAAAGAGTTTTATTATACGTTTCTTTTTTTGGGTGGTTATAAATGGATGTCCAATTCAACAGCAATAGAAGAAAGATGTCTACTGGAGTCTTGAAGCATGTTGACTTACTGTATTGAACTGCAATAAGTAATGTTGGCTCCACAATTGAGGAAAGAATATGAAGAGCGTCCGCCGCAAGCTTTGCAAAAATAACTGTATAGGGTTAGGTATTGCATTGTGTGGTACAGATACAAAAGGAGAAGCATTCACAAACATGGCTGGGTTCCTTAGAGCCCTGGCCCACAATCACTTTTTCCAAATAACTGATTTCAATACTTTGGGGGCAAGTACAAGGAATGTTCCTTTATGTGACCCTGATACGTGAGATGTGACCTGACATCACCTAATAAAGTATATATGCAGAGCATCAGTGACTGGGGTTTGTCACCAAGCACACCATTGTGGCATTGTGCAAAGGCTGACCTAACACTCGAGCATGGACTAGAATTGGCACCCATATCTAAGATCCATTCCCTAAGTTGGACCATCTTTTAAGACCATGCACATTGTGAGGCTTTGGGCTGTTTGAGGCCACCCATGGGCATGGTTGACATTGTAGTGGTTCATCCCTGAAGGCAGTCATTACCTTTAGCCAAACTTCCGTAAGTCCATGGATCTAAAGGGTGTGCTGGGATGAATAGCATCCACTTTCAGATAGTGGTGACCTCTACCTGGTTTTCAAGCTTTAGAATAGCAGTAAAGCTAATGAGATTACGTATTTGTCATAGGCAAGCCTGATGAATTTTAATTTATTGTGAAATATTCTTGCATAAGAATAACCGTTGTGTGACTAATCTTGAAGGTTCACAGAACACTACATGTAGAAAGGTGCATAGGTGATCAATGGTGCATCATTTCCTATGGCCTTTAAAAGCTCTCCAAGACTACAAAGTCAAGATTATTATTTAGAATCTTAGATAACCTACAGAATTTGCTCCTCTTTATGTAGGTACCTGACTACATCAAATACAAGCAATGTGCTTATTTCATGCATCTAGGGTCTTTTGAGAGACTAACAAAACCCAGACAGGTACTTTTTATTCTCATTTGCCCTTGCCAGACTGTACAATTAGATTGTAACTTGTGTCTGCATTGACCACAAGAGTAAGCTGGGAACCAGCCAGTTGTAACAACATGGCGTACCTGGAGCATAGCCAGGAGAAATTAAAAGTGTGTACTTTTGTTTTGTGTGAGGTTGGTGGTTTTCCTCAGCACATGAGACCGTAGTGTACAGAGAACATCTAACTGGTGCAGATCGGATTTAGCAGCCCAGTTTTGTCTGTCACCTCGTGTGAGCGTATCCTGCTACCGTTGAAAGATTTTCTTTCCAGGAACCGACATCTGGTATCTGAGAAACGAAAGTACAGTCACCTGACAGATGTGCCGCTCTCTATGCAGGTGACTTCCGATGTGGTGTCCTATTACTCGAATGGGTGGTGTGCACACAGAGAAAACAATTACAAAGGTCCAGTCCTCCCAAGTCTTTAAATGTTCACTCCTAGTGCCCGGGGCAAGTAAAACCTTTCCCCATTTCCACACAGCAATACCTTATATGTTCGGTTGTGTTTACTCAACATGAAGTTGCAAAAACGCCTTAAAATGATTGATTATATTGCAGTTTACAAGTCCTTTGATTTTTTTTTTTCACCTGGCGTTTCTTCCATTAAAACACTTCCTTCCCTGGGGTGGCAACATGTACTCACAGTTCTGTGTATGTATGGAGAAGCAGAATTGTGGTGGCACGGTTTGCTCAGTGATTAGCACTCTGGCCTTTGCAGTGTTAGGTCCCAGGTTTGAATCTCAACCAGAACACTATCTACATGGAGTTTGCAGGTTGTCCCTATGTTTGCATGTCGTCCCTCCCACATTCCAAAAACACAGAACACTTTTTCCTAACAAAAATAGCTGAAAACAATGGATAGGAATGCCGCAATCCAAAAAGTTATCTGCTCACAAGTTATCCAGAAGGATCAACAAATATCTTCTCATAGATAACAAAATCTTCCCATAAGATATGTGTATTTAACACTTTTTACTTTTTTACGTTTTTTTTGTTATAAAAGCCTCCTTTTGTAGGTATCCAAGAGCCTAAAACTGCTGCTCTGTTCTGTTCTCCTTAAATTTGATGCCACCCCAGCCCCAACAGCTGTTCACCTAGGGGACACTCTGTAGAAGCCTTTCCCAAACTTTTTTACATGGAGGAGTCCTTGAAATAACTTTCAGGTTTTCAGGTAACCCCTTCTATAAATATTATATCCTTAGCTCACAGTACATTAGTGTGGTGGTCAATGGGAAGAATACCACCAGTAGCAATGGTAACTGGCCTGCAAGGCAAAGATTATTCTCATTGCACAAGGAAACTATAGCAGCCTCTGGAAGAACCCTCAGAACCTTGGCTGAGAAAACTTATCTGTTCTCCCCCTGCAGCTTTACACCAATTATATAGTGAGGGAAAGGGTAGAGTAGCTTGGCCAGCATATGCAATAATAATGTTAGTCATTCCTAAAAGAGGGGAAGGCTGTAACGTTTAGAAGGGAGGAGGCTCTGTTGGACACTTGTCTCCATGTGCAGTAGTCAAATTCTTGCAAATTCAGAGGCCCATTATTACAAACTGTTTATGGAAAGGAAAACTGCGTTTTAAATTCTTGATTTATTTATGAACTTTTTGCAATTTTAGGTCTGTGACGGTGTGTCCTAAAAGTCAGCCCCCAATCATACCATGTACTGTTACCACTATTTATATTGCATTCACGAAATGAAATATTTGCTTTTAGTTAGAATTCAAGGTGTTAAGTTTTTTGTTTTCAGCGTGTGTAGCCAAGAAGCAAAACCTAAAGTTCCATTTAAAACATATTAAATATTGTATGGTACAGTGTACCGGTCTTTGGATGAGGTGTTGGCCATGTTAGGTTTTTTTTTCTTTTTATTTTAACCTATTGCTGGATACAGTCACTCTATTGTATTTGTAGAGAAGAGAAGTGTTGTCACTCTAGGCCAGTGTTTCTCAACCAGGGTTCCTCCAGCGCTTGCTAGGGGTTCCTTGAGCAATGAGCAGTGATCTTTTTGGCTATCTGTAAGGGTGACTTTCTTCCCAATGGCCAGCAATGTAAGAGGAATTCTTCCCACCGACCACCACACTAATATACTGTGAGCTGTGGTATAGTAATTATAGGAGGGCTTCCCTAAAGACCTAAAAGATATTTAAAGATTTCCCCTATGTTAAAAAGTTCCAGAGACACTGATTTAGGCTGCTCAGGATGCATGTGACATGCTGACAACAAAAACACAATTGTGTGACAATTGTAACTGTATATTAGTGCAGAACAAAAGCCATCATGGTCAGATTACCAGGTATTATTTCAATGCCCAATAATAACTTCCGACATATTACCATCAGGGTTAGATCTACTTTATTGAACATTGGCCAGACACAGGACAGGAGAGAAAAAAATACAGCTGATGTTTCCAATGAAAGGTACCTCTTAGAAATGTAGTCAAGTGTTGCAAACTGATCACTTCTGCATGACAGGTCCTCTTAAATTTCCTATTTTTGTCTCTCCTCTGCACCCCTGTCCCTCGATGTCTCTGTCACACTGACCTTAAGGTGTCTTTTGGTCATGTGATGCCACCGAGTCTGCCATAGGGAGAGAGAAGCACATTGGACGCTGCATCCCCTCATGCTGGAATGTGGATGTCCAGCCAAAAGTAACAGCCCGACGCAGCCAGAATCCACTCCTATTATTGGAAATTACACTGTGTATCTGCTGGCTCATTCTTGGCCGTCAATTTGCAACTCCTGGGTGGGTGGGGGATGACAAGCTC
Source organism: Pyxicephalus adspersus (assembly GCF_032062135.1). NCBI lineage: Eukaryota > Metazoa > Chordata > Amphibia > Anura > Pyxicephalidae > Pyxicephalus > Pyxicephalus adspersus. The sequence continues at coordinate 9,837,267 of NC_092858.1, read as the reverse complement.
ATTTAAAGGGGATCGAACCTAATTATGTTTGATATGACCCCTTACACGAGGCCTGATGAACCAGAATCACTTTATTCTTCAAGGCCTTTATTCTGTTTAAGAAATATTCTTTAGGTTCTAATGATTACAAACTATGTAACTCTTCCTATAATTTTGCAGTTGCATTGTTTAAAAAAAAAATGGAACTCTAACTCTTAAGGTGGAACTCTAATGACAATATGTGGAGTTCTCTCCATAAGTGATATTGTTGCTATATATTGTGACATTTGTATTCAAATTTTGTGGATTGAAAAAATGTAATGGGTCTACTTTAAGCTTTACATGATAGACAATAGGCAAAAAGAGAAACATAAATTCTTTATAACGGCTCCCCAATCTGTGGTCCTGGCCTTTGACCCCCCGGGCTCAGACCTCCTTTAGGAGAGTGGGCGGGTTTTGCCATCATGACATCACTCTGGAGGGAATTTCTTCCTATTTTAGTGACACACGGCTCCCCGAGCATGAGCAGTCCAGAGTCCGTAAATTTAGTGGTCAATAACGTCCAAAAGGTTTGGGACCACTGCTTTATAAGATCCAAGTAGTTTCAACTGTTAGATATTCTGAAAAATTGGGAACTTTTTATTGTAGAGAGTGATCCTTTAAGAAGTTGTTTTTGCGTATTTCTAGTGTGTAACCCGGCACTGCTGGGAAAGTGACATTAGACCAGTGTTATGTGCAGCAAATGATGTCATGTACACAAAGATAGCAGGCTGGTGTTTAAACAATAGGCTGGACGGGACTGCTGGTTATAAAAAGACAGAACGGGATGTGATTGTCACCTGTTACACGGAAGTAGCAGGTTTGATTTTCAAGAACAACAATTTCAACTGTTCGAGTCTTGCCAATGCTGTCATGTTATATGAGGTCTCACTATCACCCCTCCAGCATCCATTATACTCGGCATATCACAAGTTTGGTTGGATAAGTTTGTGTCATTTAAAGGGGAACTAAACCCACCAGTGAGGGATGCTGCCATCTTCTCCTTTCTTCTCTCTCTGTATATCTTTATTGGTCAGGATGGAATGTAACAAGTTCACTCAAGCCCTGCTTTAGGAAATTGAACATATATCATTATAATAATAATGTATTATTACAGAGCTGCATTCATTTGAAAATTTTATATCAGCCTTTAGTTCAGCTTTAAAGACCCTGTTGGGGTCCTAAATGTATAATTCTAAGGAATAATTCTAAAACAATTCCTGAATTTGTCACATTTATAGGCGTCAAGTGGATGTAAAACAATGGCCAAATAAAGGCCAATAAAAACCTGACCGACCAGACCCAAAACTTTAAACTTCATCTCAAAATCAATTCTTAGTATAAAGATTTGGAACTTTGGATTTTTATTCCAATGGCTGTAACCTAGGCATGGGGACATAAAGCAATGACAAATTGAGTTCTTAGGGGGGAAAAGCCGGAAGAAGAAATCGAGGGAATGCCCTTCTAATAATTGTCATTGGTGGCCTTTATATTTATTTCGGACAAGTGTCCTTTAAGGGCAACTTCATGTGGCCCAACATTGTGCGATCAAAGCAGAGAAAAGGTCAGCGGTCTGCAGATGGTTATTAAACATCCTTTAGAATCAGAGTTTTAGAGCTGACTATTTCATTTTACTTTTTTCATAATGCACTTGTTCACGTCGTCCTTAGGCTTGACGTCATCGTCGTGACTTTGTTTTCGTGACACAAAAGCACCATTTTCTGCAAGCTCTTTGCATGGTTGGAGTCAGCTTTGCTAATCATCTTTTAGGGCTTTAAACTGAAGCGTGTATAATCGCTGATGGATATTTAAATCCCCACACTGACAGTAGAGAGCTTGTCTTGTGGCACACTCACTCTTCTGTACCCAGCCAGGGACTGGCTTCCTGACTCCACCCAATGAAAATAGAAAGAGCATGCTGCCTGGACAAAATGGAGTCACTCATGATGTAGTCTCACTGCCCGGCCACAGGAATGTTTCCAAGCGTTGGAGTTCAGGGTGATCGGCCCGGAGTTCAGAACTGGGCATAGAAGGGCGTCATTCATACCTCTCTGGCAGCTGGACAACTTTGACAAGCAAAGCCCATTATATGCTTTGCGAGTACCTGTAAACATGCGACCTGAGCAAATTCCACAGGCCATTTAAATATTTACACATATGTTGGGGGGGAATAGAAGGCAGGGAACTGGAATGTGCTTCCATAGCATCCCTCGCTGTCCCCTTTTTTGTTCCAGAGTTTGTTTTTTTAGCAGAAACTGTGACTTCACTTTTTTTCGTTCACATCGATCACGGACGTGACTGAAGTTTGTGTACTTTGGAAATGGTATGTGCTGCTAGGACATGAAAAATGAAAAGCTGTGATGGGAGAGGAGCTTTGTCATCAACACATTTAATGAAGAGAAGACTAACATTGCAAGTAAACCTAAAGGATTGAATAAAAACACACTTATATCCAGTTATGGGTGCACGAAAGAAAAACAAGTTTGATAATTCAATTATACTGTCCTGATTGTGCACTCAGTAAGTCCCATTGGAAAGCTCTTGGAAAATATTTGGTTCTTGGGAAATATTTGGCTCTATCAGGTATGTGGGAGCATCTGACTTCCTCTCCTTCTTTCCATGATGCAGTGCTTGGGGTGATCAGCTAGTCAAAAGGCCCAGGATTCCTTAACTAAAGCTCAATGTCTGGTATAGGAACCAAGCCACTAGGAAATGATTTATTTACTTATTCTCACTAGTCTATCCTTTCCTGGCTAAATCGGGCCTTAAACTGGGACTCTATCCCATACTTCCAAACTTGAAAATAGGAGTGGGTAATAGAAATGTGTGTTGGGCTTTGTTGCTGTGACCCCACTGGGGAGGTTCTCCCTCATATCCTGTCCCAGAGATGAATCAGAGTAGGGGAAAAAAAGTAAACCTCTAAATATAGTTACCTAAATATGAGTTAGCTTTTGCTCCCTGTAATCGCTACTGAACTCGGACTGAGACTAGTAGAACTGGCTGCGTGATGCAGTCTGGGCTTTTTGCTTTGCACAGTACTGCCAGTCTATGAGCAATTCATGATTTAGTTGCAAGCTTTGTAATCTAGAAATCCAAAGGGTGTTCTGAAAATTGTTGCTTTGGTGAAAGAGTTATGCCAGTTCAGTGCTGAAGCCGGGTGGGTGGCAGCCCCTGTATTGTGACCCAACTCTTCAGTAACTACCCAAAAACAGCCAGGTGGTAAGTATCAGGTGGTGCGCCCGGCTAAAAGGGGCTGGGGAGAACACTGTAGTGATGTCCAGCCTAGGAGCAATACAAACAAGCAAATTATGAAAGATGGGCTCTCTTCGTGCACCTAATTTTATTTGGAAAGTTTTATAGGCATCTGTGGACTTTCGCTTTTTTTTTCATTTGTGACCATTTTTAAGGTTCTTGTGTCAGTTTCATAACCTAAGAGTGAAAAGCTTTACATCATTGAAATCACAAGATGAGTTCCTATTGGCTGATGTGAGTTGCCCTATTTTCTACCTATATAAGAAGAGTAGCCTTGTTATACTCTGCCCGTCCAACTTGTCAGGGTTCTCGATCAGGACTGTAGAATTTGGATTCCCAGGAAACAAGTTTTGGCTGCCGCTTCGGCCTCACTGCCGTCTGACGGATTCTGGGCTTTTCCCAGTGACGTAGATAACCGTACAGCCTGAGAACTTTGCCCAAATGCCAAAAAAGTTGAGCAATTCGAAGAGGTCCCAGCTATTAATATCCCGAACCTTTGTCTGCTGAGCTAAGCAGACTGTGAAGTTACAGCGGAAGGCTTGATAAGATCTGAAGTCGTTATTCTCATTGATGGTTTTTCTCCTGGGAGAGATCAACTTTCAAAAAATTTAGTTCAAGATTGTATTGCATGATTCTTTTATCTACTCCCCATTATATTGCAAAATTCTTACATCATTTATGTACTGTACATCACCTACTGCCTCTTTATTGTGAGTAATGTTTGATTTCATGATGTGGTAATTAAATATTGATTCATTATAGATGGACTTGCTTACTCATAAAATATATAATCGCTGATTTATTTTGCTTTGTAGAACGAGTCGGGGGGTGATAGGTCAGCTGGTGAACCCCTACAGTGTACACAGAATATGGAAGACAGTGGGTGGGCAATTGGTATAACGGCCATTGTCAGACCACCTTTCACCCCCCCCCCAGATTAAAGCTTTGAGTAACTCTAGTTAATAAATATATCTGTGAAAGTTGTCATTTATCCTTCACCTTATGGTAAATCTGGGTTTTCTGGTCTCATTCTGATATCAATAGGCATGAAGATGGCTTACCTATCACCTTATCTATATCATAAGTCCTGAACCCACCATGTTCCTCATCCTTGGCAAACAGCACTTTACTATCGTGCTTCGTCTTTTCGTTGAAGACCTTCTTTCATGTGATGGTGTCTTCCAACTTCAGAATTGGGACAATTATCAAAAATGTAACCCAAAAACAGATCTTGGCAATTAGTGTTCCTGAATTGTAGACCAGCATTTTAGACCTTGTGACTGTGGCACTAGTTATATGACCTCCCACCTGGTCAATCTCCCTCCTACTTTGGACTGGCTTATTGATATTGGCAATGATGGACCATTCCTTATATCCCCCGCAGCTAGACTAGACAACAACACAGGAGATTTATTACGAGATATCAACCCATAACATGGAATACGTAAACACAAAACCTTTATGGCAAAATCATCAATTATGGTTTTATTGAAAGCTGCAGACTTTAAAGAGACCTTGTTACCAACCAGTCCCCACCAAGATCAACTATGAAGACTTGTCTAACACTCAATGTCCCCTTCTTTATCAGTGTCTTTGCATCACTGAGCTGGAAATATACTATATATTTCAGGAATACCATATTTGAGAAATACACAATAATAGTGTCAACCTACTTAATAAAATCTAGGTTTGCCTGCCCAAAAGATTATATATAAGCATATAACGAGAAAGACTGGCTTTATGCTGGCAAAAGTCAAAATTTATAATTGGTATATTAATTCATATGCCAATTGATAAGTGAGTACACAAAAATTACAATTCCAAAAATTATATATAGACATAAATCATGAGGGGGAGGTGTCTGTCATGCTAGACATAAGCCGCCTATGCAATATGTTGGAAGAGTCAGGATAGTAATTGTCGGACCCGACTTGTTTTTACCGGGAATTGTAATTATTGTATACTCGCTTATCTTTTGGCATATGCATTATTATACCAATTATAAATTTTGACTTTTGCCAGCATAAACCCAGTCCTGTTTCTCGTTATAAACTAATAAAATATTTTACCCAATTCCAACATTTTTGGGATTGTTTTCGGCCTATATTTTGTCCTAACAGGGAAAAGAAATGGATAAAGAAAAGGAAGCTTGACTAAATATGTAAGTGCTTCCAATGTTCATCCTAATGATCGTAGGGTGGTGACTCAGGTTCTTTAAATTGGTGGACCCACTCAAACAGCATCAATTCTCCAAATCCCTGAAGGAGGCGACACTATTGATTACTAGATTGTAAGCTCTTCGGGGCAGGGTCCTCTCCTCCTGTATCACTGTCTGTATTAGTCTGTCATTTGCAATCCCTATTTAATGTACAGCGCTGTGTAATATGTTGGCGCTATATAAATCCTGTTTAATAATAATAATAATTGACCGAAAGGGGCTCGGCATGTACGAGCAGTCAGGTGATCATGTGCCTATTATGTGAGCTTGTTTCAGATCCCCGGTACAGATGTCTGACAGATGCTCACAACGCTGTTCTGTTGCAATGTCTTGCCTCTGCCAATTCTACATATCTCTGGTTAAAATGGAATTTCTTTTTTTTTTCATTCTTTCTACATTTCACATGTGCTTGAATCACTAACTAGAGAAAGGGGGATTTTTCAGAGAATTGACATAGCATCCATCTGCCCTTAAATTCCAGGGACATTCCTAAGCTATAAGAATGGCGGTAAAGAAATGTTAAACTCTGGAAATAAACCCGTCAATCAGGCACAATTGGCCGTCTATAAAATTTGGCATTTTCTCCAACATAAACTGTTTCCCATTACCTGTTTCTTGGAACCTGAGCAGCCAATCGCCTGGCCTCCGCCATGTGACCATGTGAACTCCAGCTTGGCAAGTCAGAACTTCAATCTTGGGGTTCGCCGTTCACTAATAGATGGTTGCATGATGTAAACATTTAAAATCTCTTTCATAGTGATCATTTATATGGTTAGTTTTGTGCACCCATCAACTAAGAGATCTCCTTTACAACCCCAGCCAATAGAAAAGCTCCTCAAAAGTTTAAATGATAGAGATCATTCCCATCGGTTGGGGCACATGCTTAGATTGAAAAAGAAAAAAAAAAAAGCAAAGTTTATTTATCTTTACAACCCAGCTTCCATCTTCTTTATGTAGATGAAGGTGATATCACTGGGCCTTCTTCCATGGTCTTTGGAGTGCTAAGGAACCCAAAGCTAAAATATGTGTGTGTCAAACCTCCTGGTGTATTATAGAGATGAGTTGGGAGTGTTTTGTCCTAACACACTATTCTAAGGTGACACAATGTTGCTCTGTGGATGGCGAGTAAGTGTGTGCTCCTGGACTGGTATTCAGGTGAAAAAAAAAGAAAAAAGAAAACTAATGCAGCCACCATTCTGCAATATATAATCTTTTGTTCCTGAGTTTAGTTACACTTGAAGGCTTTAAAGCAAGTTGCAGTCTTGCATGCATCAAGCTTATTTAAAATAAATAAACTGATGCTTTTAAGTCTATTGAGTTTTTCCTTGTGTATGAATTGCTAGACAGAGGGATAATGTCATTAGCCAGATACAAATTAATAACACTGTTGTTTAATCAAATAAAGAGCATTTGGCAGGTGGCCTAGTACTGTACAGGAGCGAGCGGTATGTACCGCCACAGTCCACCACAGATCTGCAGATTATTCTGTATTGAAGGTCAAATGCCCTGGTATATCTCAATATTTTGTATTGGGTCAATTAAAAAACGATTGCCCCTCATCTATTACCCAATGCAGCAAATCTGTGTTTGGCTTAGTCCTCTGATCACCACCTGCTTGGCACAGATTTCATGTCATTGTCCACATCTAGGGCTAAATATTGACTGCCGTTACATTTGCACCTGCAAAACATTTTTACTGCAGATTGTAGCCATGAATTTGGTTTAACAGCATTCGATGGGAAGACTTCCAGATTGCTGGTAAGGTATGGAAAGATACTTCAACTGGCCGTACACTGGAGTCAGATTATACCGTCCCTTTGAAATCTCCATAGGAAAACAAATTAGTATTAATAAACACGGTTTATATGGCGCCAACATATTACGCAGAGCTGTACGTTAAATAGGGGTTGCAAATGGAAGATAGATACAGACAGTAACACAGGAGGAGGGAAGGACCCTGCTAAGAATTATGGGGTCAGTATTGAAGTCAGTGGATCAGCATGAAAGCCAGGGAACTAGCATTTACAGAATTCAATAAAAACAATGGCGACTTTAATGTGGCACTAAACTTGTCTCTATTCTGTTGCACAGTCTGTCATCTTCTCCCTTTATTCCTTCAATATCCTGATCTTCAGCTTTGATGATGTAACTTCTGCATAGATGAGCAGGAATCCATTCAGTCCGGGCACATGCAAGGGAAGCCAGGTTTGCCGGGTATTCCTGGCAATAAATGCTTTTGCAGCTCAGCTGAGTGACGATCAGGCGGGTAAGAGCAAATATTGCAGAAGGGGCATTGCCTGTCCCTTTCTGCAACCACCACCTGCCTGAATTGCAAATTTTAAAAAGTGGGACTTTAGTTCCATCTTAATGAATCTGCAATGAAATGTTGGATATAAAAGCAGAAATCCAACATAGCACAATAAAACTCAGTGTTCTCCCCAGCCCCTTTTTGCTGGGTGCACCACCCGGCACTTTTTAGTAACCACCCGGCTGTTTTTGGATCGTTACTAAAAAGTTTGGTCACAATTCAGGGGCTGACAACCACCTACAGCTTCTTCCCACACATATTAAACATTTTGGGGTTGGGTCAGACTGTCATAAGTCTACAGTTTCACTCCACACCACCTAATATCCTAACATGAACTCTTGTACTAAAAAGGTGCTCATTTTTTGGAAGGTTTTCTATATCCACCCCCAAAAATACAGAAAACTAACAAACGTGCTTGAACTATGTTCAAACAGAATCTATTTTTAAGCCATTTTAGGCAGTAATGACAAATCCTCTTAGCAATACCAAGAAAACAGAACAGACTTTGCACCCCTCCTGTCAAAAGCTGCAGAACAATTAGCGGCTCCTGGCACAACTGAGAAAAGGCCCAATGATGCCTCTGTGCTCATAGTTATAAAAGAGATATCTGCCACAAGGATGTGTTTGAAGATTAGATAACGGTAACTGTTCAAAGTTGTGAATTCTAATAAAAAAGAAGGTGCATCGCTGGAGAATTCCTTCTTGGCGCATATTCTAAAGCAGGTTAAACGTTGTAGGTGATAAGCAGATAGGAGAGCACAGGTAGCATTGTAAATGGCTTTAAGTGGAATTTCTTTTATCAATAAATGCTGTTTTTTTTTTTTTCTTCTTACATATGGAGATTGTAGTTTTTGTTTAACTACCTGGATAGAAGGAGAAAAAGATAGAAAGGTGAATTGAGCTTTCCTAGAAATTGCTTTATTGGGTAGCTTAGCACTGCCCTCTATAGACGGCTCGTAAAATGGCACGCTGCAAAAGTTGAGCTGTCTTTAAACTGAATGAAATCAAGGCAATCCTAGTTTTTTTTTACCAATATTTTTTTGGCTTAAGTGCATTAGTTATAATTTACATTTGCTTTATATTTTTGCAAATTACTGGCGTCTCTGCGGGATGAAGGCTGACTGATTTGTCTGGTGTGGACAGACCATTCCACTACAGACCATGAAGGAAGATATATTGGACTTTTTGTCCACTAACATGTTTTTTTTTAACCTGTTTTCCTTGTCCTTTAGTTTTTCAGACTGTTGTCCCATGAAAGACTGGTTGCACACATTGCAATCCAATTATACAATCTCTCTTCATTCTACTTTTGATTTACATAAACTATATATAATAAACCTTAACTTAGCAATCCATTCACCTTCTACTCAATTAGTTAGATGTGTTTATTAGAGAATGAATGGTAGATCTAAAGTTTATTATACAATTCAATTATATGGGTGTATAGCTATGGGTGCTATTGTTCCATGAAGGCGTTTAAGAGGCGGCACATGTTGCAAGGTTTATTTTTATACTCCCATAAATAAAATATTGGAAAATACTAAGCTGGCTCATTAGAGCTGTGATGGAAATTATAATATGTGATCAACAGATCTACAGATATTATGTTTAAACAGGCAATGGAAGGATCAAGCTGTCTTAGGCGGCACTGACCAGTGATACCAAGAAGAAGGAAGGAGGAAATGACACTGAATGCAGCACTTCTGTCCACCATTAGTTCCTGGCACTTTAAAAGACGGAAAGATAAATGTCTCTCTGCTCATAACTCTAAAGAATCTGCATTTGGGATGTAGCTAAAGATTAGAGAACAGCTGGGGGAAAGATTATTCATCAGTACTGACCATGTGTATTTTACATAGTCATTCACCTTCACACTTGTGCATCTGTGTTACCCTGCATTTTAAATTGCTTTGAGTTGGTCCTGAATTCATTTGTGTTGCCATTCCCATCATTAGGCCCTTTTTCACATCCCCAAAAAAATATCAAAGTACATCCCGAGTACCAAATACAATCAGGTGTATATTGATGCTATTAGAAAACAAAGGCCAACCCATTTACCTGCATTATTGAGCCCTGGTGACTTTCTAAAGATCACATTTTGCTCCTTAAAGCAAAAAAAAAAAATCAGTTTTTGAAAACTTTTAACAATGGTTGGAGACTATAATTCCACCTTGATCCTAAGTGCCCTGTGCAAAGCTTGGCAGTGGCAGCTTCCTTCCTGGCAGACATCCTGTTTAACCCTTGATATTACAATGAAAGCAACGTGTAAGTTTACACAAAATCATTCAGATTCAGAAAGGATTTACCTGATCATTGGAAAGCTCTGTGCACTTCCTGCCTTGTTATACATGTTAATTATTTATTACATTTTGTTTACTTTGTAAATTGGTTTGCATTGAAGCATGTGCTTCAATGCAAATTATCTATAGAACCTAAAAAAAGGGACACTTGAAGCTCTACCCCAGCTTTAACGTAAGGGAACCCTTAAAATAACGTTCAGCTCTTGGGGAACCCCTGGCAATATTTATGATATGTCTAGTTTATGGTATGTTTGCTTGGTGGTCGTTGGGAAGAATTCCTCTTACATTGCTGGCTAGAGGGAAGAATGTCACCCTTACATATAGCCAAATAGAGTGCTGGTGTCAGGGGTAATTGACCTTAGAAGCACAAATTGCTCATTGCTCAAGCTAACCCTTCCAACCTTTGGAGGAACCCTGGGGTTCCATGGAACTTCCATGGTTTGTAAACTCTGCTTTATCCTTTTAGTTGTAATCTGATGTTGATGTGCAAGTTTGCCTCTTTAGAAAACTCCAGAACTGAATTTGCTCCCTCCCTGGGCAATGGAATACCTTATTTACAACCCTCAGCATTAATTTCAAATTGGGCTGGCTAGAGACTGTCATGGAAAAAAGCTTTGCTGTTCTTTGTTGCAACGATGAATGGCTTACAATACTTAACTTATAGAATGATACAAGAATAATAGAATATAATAATATAATGATTTTTGACAAGGAAGGCAGTTTACGATACACATGTTGGGTCTCAATATATATTTTTTATGGTTCTTACATATTGAGAAATCCCAAGCAGGATGACTAATATTTTTGTTGCCCTTTTATCAAAACAAAGAAGTTTACCCATTTCAAATCCTTAGTTTTGTAAAAGTCCCCCCATTGATGTGTCTGTCTGTTTTCATAGTAATTGCTGTGCTTATTATATGCAGACCCAGTGCTTTTTAATGAAGTCTCGGCTCACATTTAGATTGTAAGATTGTGCGGATTTAATCTGACTTAACCCAAATGTGATCTGTGGCCACTGCTTTTCGAGAAACAAGGCAAGGATTTGGAAATATTTAAGTTGGGGCTTTGGTGGATCCTTATTAAATCTCGATGGGAGGATTAATGCTTGATGCCAAAAGGAACAAACCGCAAAGCAAGTTAAAATCATAACTAAATTTTTCACTTTTTTACCCTATCCTTCGAGAATTGTCATCGAGGACCCTTTCCATTTTAATTTGCTTTGCATTAGCTTTACGTTGAATTGCCAACTTCCAAGAGGTTTGGATTATGCGTGTAAGGTGGGAAGAGTCCATTGACTGTCAGACATGAAAAGGATTTGACCCAAATTTTTGCTGTTCTATTCACCTACAGCAGTAAGGTGAAAACACTGAGCCTAATTTATTAAAGCTCTTTAAGGCTGGAAAGGTTACACTTTCATCAGTGAAGCTGGGTAATCCAGCAAACCTGAAATGGATCTGGTCCAGGATTTAAAACATTTGCTAGCAAACAGCAAATTACTTTAAAGAAATCCATTCCAGGTTTACTGGATCACCTAGCTTCACTGATGAAAATGTTATCCTCTCCAGTCTTGGAGAGCTTTCATAAATCAGGCCCACTGTGTAAGAAAGTTGTAGCCTATCCAAAATTAATGACTTTCCACTACCCATGTGATAGTGTTGGGTTCCTGAGTGGCGTATTGCACCTGCGCCATCACATGTTGCCAATACACAGAATTTCCATGTATTAAACATTACTTTTCTTCAGTAATGTGCATTTAGGAGCCCCACAGGAATGAGTAGTGCAGAACATGCTTTCATGTTTTTCCTTGACTTCAACCCATACACAAAGAAATGGAAGGATGGGTAGCAAAGTATAAACTCTTGCACTGTGTATAAAGTACTGCAGGTGCTGGGCCTAGGAGCATGTCAGAGGTATTGTTGGGCCAATAAGCAGGTGAAAAGAGTTTGGCTTTATTTTTTAATTTGCAGGGGTGTGGAAGGAGACCCAAAAATAAACGTAAACTGTTTTACCCTGCATGGTTCATTTTCAAAGAGCATATTTCAGCTTCAATCCAACTTTTATTTTTTGCATTAGAACACAAAGGTCCAATGTTTCGAAATTAAAAAGGTTGTTTTTGGAACTAATAAAGATACCTGGATTTCTTTTTATTGCGCGTGGATTTGCTTTTAGCATGTGGCAAAGCGTGATTTCTTTCTGTATGGGTTGAAGCCAAGGAAAAACACATAAAGCATGTTCTACACTACTATCCATTCCTGTGGGGCTCCTAAACTGAAAAATAGTGCAGAGACATTTTGTTATGATGTTATAGCCTAAGCAGACGTGGATTCGTGTTTTTAGATGTTCTGCAAAAAAAAAGAAAGGAAACAAAGTGTGTTGTATGCAGTAAAACTAAAAGGTCTTAAAAACAATGCATTTAATATATAACACTGACCTATTTTCTGCACAGCCCATGATTCTGTCTTCAAAAACCCCCCATCCTTTTTCCTTGTCTGTAATCCTTTAGAACCTCTCTGTGACCCCGGGATGGGTGTTTGTATTTGGTGCAATGTACGCTGTCCCCTTAGCTTCTCCCCCCCCATCCCCTCCAGTGGCGTCTATAACAAAACCCCAAAGCCCAGCATCTCTCCCCGCATCCAGACACTGATACCCTCCAGCCGAGGATTGCTGGTGTTTTCCTGGGAACGGAGCAGGAAATAGCTGTGATTAGCATAATCGTATTTAAGGCCGTGGTGGGCGGTATTTGGATGGCAACACAGACGGGTGCAACAGCCACCTGTCCTATGACTGTGAGACATTATCTGTCTTTGTGCTGGGGTTATCCTCTTGTCAGTTCTTTCGCTAATCCGTTACATGGTGCAAAGTGACATCCAAAGACAAGAAAGGAAAACTATAATTGAGGGGGATTTGATTATATATAATGTGAAAACCGCTGATGAGGATCAAATCTGCCAGGTTACGTCAGTTTGCCTTTGCGGTGTGTTTTGCACAGCCGAATATGTGAACACCCAACTGCCTAAATATTAATGATTGAATATTGAACAGGTGGATTATACATCAAATATTTGTAAGCATCAATTTATATTGATGCCTGGTCTTTGGACACTTACAACCCAGTGCTGGAGCCTTTCCCGTAGACATGTGATTCTTTATATCTGTTGAACTGTTTTTCTTGACTGCTATCTCCACTCCATGAGAACCCTGCATACTTTAAAGTTAAACTTTCATGAAGATAAAAAAAAAAATTAATTAACTTTAAAGGGAACCTACCCCCAACCCCTTAATTTAAGTTCAGGAGGGTTCTGGAATCCCAAGGATTGGCCTTTTCCCTGAAAGGGAAAAAAAATGCTGATCTCATTAACGCGCAGTGGGATCGACACACTTTTTTCTTTCTTCCCCATTTTCAGCAGGCTACGTCACCTTATCTTGTGCATGCGCAGAAGGGGCTTTTTCCTGCAATGGGAAAAAATGCTAATCTCAAGCATGCGCAGTGGGTTGGGCACACTTTTTTCTATCTTCCCTGCATTTCAGCAGGCTACATCACCTGATTTTGTGCATGCGCAGAAGGGGCTTTTTCCTGCAATGGGAAAAAATGCTAATATCAAGCATGTGCAATGGGTTGGGCACACTTTTTTTTCTTTCTTTCTCATTTTCAACAGGCTACGTCGCCTGATCTCGTGCATGCGCAGAAGGGGCTTTTTCCTGCAATTGGAAAAAATGCAATCTCACGCATGCGCAGTGGGCTGTGCACACTTTTTTCTTTCTTCCCCATTTTCAGCAGGCTACGTCACCTGATCTTCACGCCTGCAGAGTGCTGGATCGCGTGACGTAGCCAGAAGAAGAAAGAAGATGGATGAAGATGGCAGCCCACCTATGGGATGGTGCAGGACCCAATGGAGGAGATCTCCAGTGGGATTGGGGGCTTTTAGATTTGTTCCGCTTTACCTTGAGAGAAGCCCTCGATCCATCTACAAAGCCAGCTTAGTGAGTCCTGCACAGAGACAACTTCCATCTTCTTTCTGGCGCTCACTATTCTGTCAAACGCTCTTTTTTATGGTTCTTCCTCATGTCGTTCAATGTTGCACAGTGCAGGCGTGAGATTGGATGATGAGTTCCTCCAAATGTAAAAAAAAGAGTGCTGATCTTGCGAAGCATGTGGAGGAAGGTCTCTTGATGATGCTATCAGGCATGTGCAGAAGGAGCAGCCCACGGCCTCCTGGAATATGTAGTCCAAGTATCCCAGGTGGATGGGCATTTCTCCTTCAGTCTTTACCACGGTGATGGTTGCCTTGCAGTGCTGGGGTCTTGGGATGGGTTTTCTCAAAGGTGATGGGTTACATAAACTTTGCTTTCAGGTTGTTTGGACTTTTTTCATTTTTTTTTTCTTTACACAAGGGACGTTGATACATTTACAAATTACAGTGTCTCTATTGGGAAACTTCCATATCTTCCATAATTATCTTTTAATGTGTGTGTGTGTGTGTGTGTGTGTAGGAAATGCCAGGCAATCTGTGACCAGATTATGACATCAGTCAGCTGCCAGCAATGGCCTTTGACCATCCAGGTCACCCACATCTCGTCATCATTGAAATATGCTGACTCTGGTGGCGTGGCAGATACCAGCTGTGATTAAGCTGCGCACCGTCCTCCACCGGCTGGGGATAAAGTGAACACGGCCCAGTGTCTGCCATCTCCTCCAACACAATGAACTGCAACACTGACAGCCGTCAGCACAATTACACAACAGATAGGAAGTGGCACGTTCATGGCAGGTGCCAAGAAAATGCTCACAAATGTAGCTGGAGATGTAATTGAGGGATTCAAGTGCCAACTCCAAGTGCCAAATATTTTATTATCTCAACGTGTCAAACTGCTAAGAAAAATACATCAGTTTTTTTTTTTTAGTCTTGCCATATCAGCACAGAGAAACACACAAGGATCAGATAGTCTTTTTCTTGGCAGCAGCTCTTCTCTTGTAACTCTATGCTAATGGTATTATAAAATGTTACTGTTGTGTTTAACAATGCCCAAGAAAATTGGCATCGCCCTGTGGAGAGCCAAAGAATTCCTTGCTATGCTGTGACTGATACTACATACATATGAAGATATGAAGTCTCCTAGTAAGAAAGTCAGCAACATTTTTGAGGGCATTTTCAATGAGGACATTTGTCTAAGGAGAATTACTCTCTGATGATGTTTTGCTGTCTCTAAGACCTAAGAAAATTCCCCAATAGCACACAAACCTCCAAAAAAAATAACCTTATACACGCATTACAAGCCAACATAAATCCATATTACAGTTAGGTCCATAAATATTTGGACAGAGACAACTTCTTTCTAATTTTGGTTCTGTACATTACCACAATTAATTTTAAATGAAACAACTCAGATGCAGTTGAACTGCAGACCTTCAGCTTTGGGTTGGGATTCAGTGGGTTGAACAAAAAGATTGCATAAAAATCTGAGGAACTAAAGCCTATATTTTACACAGTCACTTCATTTCATTTCATTTCAAAATTAGAAAAAAGTTGTCTCTGTCCAAATATTTATGGACTTAACTGTATATACAGAAACCAGTCTGTGACTTTGCCTAGTCTTAGATATTGTCATTAGTCTGCTTTCATTACAATCGTTCGTCATTTGTGGATCTGCCAGGATGGTCGTCTGAAGTGCTGTACACATCCTAGATTCTCGGCCGATATCAGCCCTGAGGCAATCATCTGACGTGTACGTAACCTTAAGATGCCTTCACTTTACCTTGGTGTACTCTAATGTCTTGTTTTTTTACGTGTGCAGAGGTCGCCCCACATCTTTCATATATATGTCCTGACGGATCCATGAGCTATGAACTATGAACTATGAATGACCACAATAGAAGTGAGGGGAGGAAAGCACAGCGGGGTTTCACTCGTTCGTTCTCCCCTCTCCATAAAACAGAACGGTGATGTGTATACAGTGCTAGTTCATTCATTTAAAGATTGTTTCCTGCGACAATAATTGAACGTGTGTCCAGTCTTACTCTGCTACCTCCATTTATCGACAGCATTATCACTCCCTACCTACTCCTGAATTGTATTACAAGGGACCATTCTGCCGGTGTACCATGTTAAAGCTGTGATATCTCCGGACTCTTTGGATCCTGCACACAATCATAGGATTTTACTCCATCTACCCAGTACAGAGAAAGAAAATGTAGACAAGTAAAGGAATTGAACCACATGAGGTTTGGTTCTTGATCTGCTCTCTCCTCTTTTCATGAAGCTCCCAGTGTTGGGATCAAAGTGTCAATCAGGCAACTAGAACATTGTGTATTTGAGGTAGGAATGTTGGCTTGTTTAAAGCAATGATTGAATTTGCATACATAGTAATATTCCTCCTTCAGGCACAGTTATTCTTTCAGGTTCTGAATTGTCTTTCATCTTGCTCAATGCAATCCAAAACACTGATGGAAGACCCAACACAATAACAAGCAAACTCTTTATTTTTAATAGGCCCAGTTCACACCAGCACAGTGCGTTGTTGTGCATAGAGAAAACAGAACATGCTGCACAATGGCTGCAATGTACATTAAAATTTTGCATCAAGTACTTTGGGTCCTGCTGGGAAAAAATGCATCTCAACGCAGCATGGCACGCTAAGCTCTACACGCGGTTTACATGGATGAACACGTGTTTTCTAAACTCCCCTCCACTCCTGCACTGTATGGTGGAATCTTGTGATCGGCTGCAGTAACAGACCTTTGATAATTAAGGGCCCATGCATCCTCTGGCAGCCGTCTTTTGTCTCCCGTGCTGTCTGCTTCAGACATAACCCTCCCGGAATTCCAATGCCCACAGATGGGGGAAATGGTCCTTTTATATTTCACCCTCATGAATATTAATAAAGGCAGCACAGGGGGAATAAAATAAGACATTTGCATGTGTCTGCATCGGAATTGTGTCTGGAATTTGTCATTTTTCAGTCCCCTTCTGATGTCAATTGTTGGGGAATGTGGGAAACATTATTTATGTTGTTTGACTTTTGTTCAGCACATAATGGTAGATTACATAGGTAAAAAGGATATTGAGACCTATTAGTCAAGATTAAAAAAGTAATTGCAGTGTGATTTCTCTGCCACGGAATTTTCTTCTATTTTGATATAGTATGATGTCTTCCTACTCACCAAATATTTTAATAAAGCAAACTGGTCAAATACAAATCTGAAAGTACAATCCTTGGCACAATTTTTCTGAATTGTTTCTAAACAGTTACACAAATATGTGTCAGATCACTAATCATCATTCAATGAGCATTTTTGTATTTTGATAATTCAAATTTTCAGATCTAAAGTGCAGAGCATGACCGCATGTTGCATTGTTGATTTAATCAATGATCAGTTGCTTCATTTTGGGTTTAGATTTGCAGTTTTCTTTCACTTGCAAAGCTACATCATCAGGTAGAATCTTCAGTATCCATCACATTTGTGTAGGGTTCCAGTGCCCGCTGCACTCTGCGGTGCCATCTGCCAGGTCCCTATTATATCCTTACAGCTCTTTAGAAACAAATTAGTAATAAAGCAACCAGAAATGTTGAATTATGAAGATACTTGTACCTGGCGTAGCTGTGCAGGGGAGCATTGACTGGACTCACAGGTAGTAGGATTGATCCTTTAAAATGTTTCCTTTAATTTACAATTGTTTTATTCCTGATGGGGGACAATGGCTCCTTTGCGTTGTTGAAGTAATGAGAATATGTTAGGAATTCTGGTTGTGTCTCTTTGGGGCACGGGATTGCTAGCGTGCCAATTTTGTTACACAGCCTTCCACATGTTCCTGAGTACAGCAAAGTTATAAAGACTCATCATAGTGATGATGTGTTATATAAACTTTTACAGAAGATGTGTCTTTACCTTCAGGGAACTCAGATTAGCAGATTTCAGGACGGTCTGATTTTTTAAAACAATGCAAGGAGACATTCTATTCTTCCGTACACACACCCATTTGTCAGCGCTACATGTGGCCTTTTTTGTTAACTTTTTGTTGTTTAAAGAAACGGATTTCTGCCCCCATTTTTATTTTGTCAGGTGCCAGCTGAGTTTGCGATATCTTTGGAAATCCCGGGATTTAAAGTAGGCCTGTTGGTAATCTTACAAGGCGTAGTGAATACATTTCTGACTTGTTGTAATTGACAGTAATAGTGTCATTTATCAATAAAGTCTTATTTTTTTATTTCATCTGTAAGGCAATGTTTAGACTGGTCATGAGGTTGTGGGGCAGTGACGGCATCCTCATGCTAGAGAACTGCTGCCTCTGGTGAGACGCTACAGGTTTTGCCTCATAGAGAATAAATAGAAGTGGCCTGCTGTCATATGTACAGACGCTGGTTCTTTAAGAATCATGGTTGCGGTGCAAGTGACTGAGCTCTGACAAGGTGGCAGCTGACGGTAACCACACAGGATCACTAGATCCAAAAGCTGGTCTGAACCCTATTTAGCAAATCGTCCAAACTGCATCCAATTTTCCACAGGGAAAAATGAACCTACCTGGATCCTTGTGTAGCAATTCTATTGGATTTGCAAAATAAAAACGGATTACATTCTGCAATAAAGTCCCCCCAAGTTACATTACTGCAGGCTGAGAGCACTGAATTTCTATTGATTGGTCTTTGATGGTGTCAAAAATCTCCTCTTAGCATAACCCGCATTTTTCCTGTACAAGATTGCATGTTAGAGAATAAATCACAAGCTCGACTGGTTTTTCTTGTATTGTGACCATTAAAATTTTTTTTTAGTAGAACAAAAATTTTTATTACAATACGTTCTTGGTCAGCTTTATTTTATTTCCACAATTTTTGTACAGCCTTCATATACTTTAGGTAGCAAAAAGGTTATTTCATGTTAACTTCCATTTCTGCTAGGAATGTATTCCTCCTCTAAATCTCTTTGTAGTCGCACAATGTTGTTTCTGAGTATGATAGTAAACCATTCTTGTGCTAGCAGACTGCTGGGTGCAAATGGTAAATAAGAAAATGTTTGCAGTGTTTTCTGCACACTGTACTATATACACACAGACCTCTGGAGTTTGGTTCCTATCCATTGACTGCATGATTTGTTTTATGGTGTTTTGTTTGGGTTTCCCTCCAAATCTAAAAAAAAATAATGGTGGGTTAACTGGCTTTCCTTCCAAAACATTGGCCCTAGACAAGTGCTTCTCAACCTCCATAGATTGCTGGGGGTTCCTTCAACAATAAACAGCTGGTGCCTCTCAGGTCAATTTACCTGACATCAATGATCTTTTAAGCTATGGTCGAGGTATTCTTCCACTTAACACAATGCAAATATACAGTGAGCTGTGGATATATAATAGTTGTAAATATAGACGAGTTTCCCTGAAGACCTAAAAGTTGTTTAAAGAGTTCCCCCATGTTAAAAAGCTTGATAAACACTGCCTTAAGCTACGTACACACATGCAATAATTATCGTTAGAAAACGAACGATTACGACCGATCAATGATTATGCACGATTATACTTGAACGATCGTATTGTGCACAATTCTGTACATGCTGTAACGATATGATCGTCAAATATAACCCACCAATAGTGTACACACACTAGATACAATCGTTTGAACGATGCAGGGAGTGACATGTAAAGGAGAAAGTGTATTGCAGAAACATACACGATAGATAGTGAACGTGATATCGGATTCGCCGGGACAGTTGTTCATTTACAATGACAATCCTCGTTCGTCGGCATTGTTGGTAACCTTTTATGCGAACGAATTTCGGCTGTTCTGCCTTTCGTTTCCAACGATAAATATTGGAAGTGTGTACGCAGCTTTAGACTATGGCAGACATCCGATTGTAAGCTCTTCTATGACATGGCAAATAACTTGAACGTTCTGCAAAAGATCTCAGCGCTATATAAATGCATACATAAATACTCAACACTAATATATAAATACTTATTTTCTTTTATCTTCTGCATGTATGAAGACTTTATATGTGCACACTTTTACCCAACAGAAGGGACTTCAAATGAAACACTTCATTACACGTGTGACCTTTTCATGCAGTTGTGACTAGTTTTTACATGACTGATTTTTTTTTTGTTTTTTTTTTCCAGACTATTCAGAAATTAGCCAGCCAGTACCTGAAGAAAGAATGGCCCGTGTTAAAACCAGATGAAAGGAGCGAGTACAGGTAAGGAGCCTCCACCCTGCTTCTGTTTTCTGAAATATTTTCACAATGGTGACATGCAAAGCAGCTCCTTTTCCTAATATGACAACAGGTAATAACCCTAAAGGCATCAACACCCCCCCACCTCCCCTCTTAATATTCACATCTGTTGAACAGTTTTATTGATGGTTTCACACGCTCTGCACACAAAGGATACCATGTCATACATTTTCCTTTAGCAACAATAGTATATCGTCTGTCACCTTTTTTCCATGTTGGATACTGCATGTAGATCTAAATTTCTTATACTTTTGGCTTTGCATGGTCTTGACAAAAGAAAGTGACCCAGCTAAAGGTATTTTGTTATCTATATATTCTTTAAAAGCACTTAATAAGGTTTAGAACACAGAAGCAGTGAAGTCAATGGGTCCTAGTACTGTTCTGTCCTCTCTTCTGCAGAATATGAAAATAAGGCTGATGTTATTGATCCTTTCCAGTGGCAGGATCAATACAAATTGCAGATAATATTCACCATGTGTCACTGGCCAGATGATCGATGCGTCACTTCCTCTCTGACAGAAATAATGTAGAATATACGTCACTCGGAGGGCTCATCCAGCCATGGATGTTGTTCATTTCTCTGTATGATCTTGCATAGCCATCCATTACTAGTAGTTTGATGACTGTGACATGGCTGAAAAACCAAAAAACCTCAGCTCCAGATTTTGAATGAATTACTCCACAGTGACTTCATGTACAGAAATCAAGGAGGTTTTGCTTTAAGGAAGCAAGAGGAGAGGTGGAGGTGTTCTGTATCCCCAGCGCATCCCTTGTCATTGGGTGACAACACTGCTGCTCCATTAAAGCCATAAAGTGATTGATTGAACACGGTCACCCTAGCACAGGAAGTGTATTACAGACAAGATCACCTGCTGCAAAATAAAGTAAATAGTTCCTGAAAATGAATGCAGCCCTCATATCTAAGGAGTTCAAAAGATAGCATTTTGTTCTTTTGATCACATACAGATATTGGATGCAAAAAATTACAGCAGCCTGCAGTGTATGAGGTGCTATATTCGCCGGCACCACTACAACCCTGTGAGACTTGAAGTGGAGCTAACATCCCACTTTGAATATTGGCAATTCAGACAGGTGTTTTTTGCAGAAAAAGTCAGGTGGTGTCCTTTTTGCCATAACTGTTCTCATCTGCCTGATTGTCACCCAGCTGTCATATTTTGCAGCTCAGCATGGTTTCCCGGGGAAACCAGGTAATCCCAGCTACCCTTGCGCATGCCAGGAATTATTGCATTCCCATGGTCCTGCTCAGGAGCTACGTCATCCCAGCATGGTCAAAGATCATCTACAAGAAGAAAGATGGTGTGGCATGCAATGGAGCAGGGATAAGTGAATATCACGGGTTTAATTCTTCTTGAAGGTTTTAGCAGTTCCAGGATTGTTAAAGACTCCAGTCCCCTACTACTTACAGTGTTCAACCCAGGTATTTTTTTAAGCCAGGTAGGAAGAAATTGTAGGCGGGTGGCAGCCCCAGTATTTGGACCCAACTCTTCAGTAACCACCCAAAAATACCTGGGTGGTTACTGAAAAGTGCCAGGTGGTGCACCCAGCTAAAAGGGGCTGGAGAGAACATGAATTTACAGTGGTTTCATCCTCTGACCCCTACACTCAGTAATGACATATGGGTCAGGGGATGGAACCATAGAACACAGTGGGGAACAAACACAGAAATGTGTAATACTAAGGATTCAGTGCAGAGCTGGAATGTAAGGAAACACAGGCTGCCATAGGAATAAGTATAATGTGTCTTCCATTAAAGTCAGTGTTCATCTGTTTTTGTTTTGTTTTATTGCGACTGGCATTGTTGCTGTTAGTCTGACACGGTTCTTTATAGACAGATCCAGATAACAAAGACAGTGAAGCATGTCGGTAAATGGAACAAAATTCATTCATGTAACTTGTTGTCTCCGTGCCACGGATGCTTTGTGATCTTTAAGTTGGTTACACAATGTTTTTATTGCTCTGTCCTGCTGTTGTGTTTTATTGGTCCATTATTAGGTAGGGGTTTGGAACAGATGAGACTCTGCACATATAGATTTTCCCAGCAAATCCTACAAAGACAATG
Organism: Pyxicephalus adspersus; assembly: GCF_032062135.1. Taxonomy (NCBI): domain Eukaryota; kingdom Metazoa; phylum Chordata; class Amphibia; order Anura; family Pyxicephalidae; genus Pyxicephalus; species Pyxicephalus adspersus. Next base: position 9,814,878 of record NC_092858.1, on the reverse strand, counting down.
AGCTGATTTATTAAGATGTCTTGTTCTGGTCACTTTACAATCTGCTCGTGAAATCTGTGTTTCTTTGGGTAGTAGGGTAGTAGGGTATCAGTGTCAGAAAGAAATGTGCCGACTTTGGTGTTCATTTTTCTGGCCAATAGTATAACACTATGTAGAGTGAAAAGGATAACACCCATTTATCCCACAGCTTCCTCATTCTTTTAGTTTTGCTGTTTTTTTTTCTGTTTTTTCTTTTTACACTGTAGCTGCATTTTTTTTTCTATTAGGAAAAGAGAATCGCCTTTTTTTCAGTATGTTTTGGAATGAATAATGAAACGGTATAGTCGTGCTAATCCTTTAAAAAATTAGTATTGCCTCATCCCTAATTGATTGCAGTACAAAATAAGGAAAGACTTGTGTTTTGGGACTTTCAAGGCAATTACATAAAAAACAGTATTTATTTAATAATTGTATAAAAAAATCACATTTTAATAAAGTTTAAATGCAAGAAATGTAGAAAATAGCACCGCTGGGTGTTAATATTATTATAATTAAACAGAATCAATATAGCGCCAACATATTACGCAGCACTTTTCATTAAATGGGGGGTTGCAAATGACAAATACAGACATTGACACAGGAGGAGAGGACCCTTGCCCGAAGAGCTTACAATCTAGGTGGGGGAAGTAACACATATCCACAATCATTTGTACAGATATGGCCCAATATATTACAAACAGCAAAGCATGTGCCCATTCAACACATATATCCCATGCAAGGGCCTACAGTAAATGAGGATATCAATTATTCGTGTTTCAACGCATTTCGCAGATAATAATTCGCTTTATCAGGAAACATTTATATAAAAAGAGGAGGTAAGTACACACACAGTTCCACTGCTATTTATATCTGGACGGAGGTAATATAGGGCAAGGAGTACTGCAAACAGATGGACATCCAATCATGGGAGTGTAATAAATGAGAACAACTCTCAAGCCAAAATATGAAAGCTTCAATGGGTAAAGCAAAGTCCACTAATGATGAAAAAAAGCGGAGGAAAATTCCTTCTAGCCTGATCAAAAGGATTTTGATGTTTTGGATTGAAACCAAGAATCTTTAGTCCGGTAAACCTGAACTCCAGGCACATGTGAAAGACACAAAAGAATGCACTTCTGTAAGCATCAATTCATCAGTAAATGCAAGTAGAGTATTTCCCCTTTTTTCAGTCCTTGTCTTGATGAAGAAGCAGCACAAAGAGTCCATCAGTTTATGTGCTGGCAAAAGCATTGGAGGCTATCGGGGTTGAACGATGCTGGCCATCAGATTGAGGAGATCTAGGCTGCAGGTTGACATGTATATTGCAGTAAAAGCTGGTTTTGTCCTGTAAATGTCATGAAAAAAAAGATGATGGAAAAATTCAGCTTTTACTTGTTAACATTCAAGAAAATAATGGACCATAAAATGATGGTGTTTAGGCAACACAGCTTTATCAGGTGACCTCTGGTAAATGACATTGATACCAGTTGATGATTTTTTTTAAATTAATATTTCAAGGTTAATTATTCTAGGTCTTCAAAAAACCCCTGCTATAATTACTATATCCAGAGATCGCAGTACGTGGGTTGGTCACTGGGAAGAATTCTTCTTACATTGCTGGCCATTGGGAAGAATGTCACCCTTACAGATTACCAAAAAGATCATTGGTGTCACTTAAACTGACCTGAAATAAAGCCTATATGGAGAAATAGTTGAAACTTTGAGTGAACATGACGCTTTAATCTTTCTTTATCCACAGGAACATCTACACAGTATGGAAGTCGTTCTTAGAAGGCACAATGCAGGTGGCGCAGTCCCGGATTAACATCTGCGAGAACTACAAGAACCTGATCTCCGAGCCGGCTCGGACTGTCAAGCTGTACAAAGAGCAACAACTAAAAAGGGTATGGTCTTCTTGGTCTTATTCTGTGTGCTTGTAAAAGTAAAAGCTGATACACTGTTCTTCATACAGTTTAATGCAATTTTTCAACATTTACCTGAAAGTATTTTTTGGCGTGACTTTTGCTGATAGAGGATTGTGAATAATCCTTTTAATGGTCGTTTGTGCTCCAGGGAAAGGGTTCAGCATCCCAGCCTAAAACAGACTTTTCTCCAAAATTAAAGTTCCGCTTACATGGCTTCTTCAGTCACCAAATCTACTATTGGTATGTGTCAAATGTACCTTAAAAAAAAAACATAAAATTCTGCTTACCTTACATTTGGCTTTTAGCTACAGGGTCCAGGGGAGGGGGACAATGCCTTCTTTCCAGAAAGATAACTATAGACTGCAGAGCAGTCATAATCTCTCAAGAATATTCTTGCATGGACAGTAATGCCTTCTCGTGAGATTTCATTCACTCTGCAATATTATTATTACACAGTATTTTTATAGGGCTGACATATTATGTAGAGCTTTACAAAGCCCATAGTCGTGTCACTAGCTGTCCCTCAAAGGGGCTGCATTTCATCAGTCTTCCCGTAAGGGTGATGACTTTGCACCCAGAAATGCAGAAGACTGGGTAAGCTAAGCGTGATTCCAACTTTATTTTTCTGGTGCATTTTACACCTAATAGTAGGTGGTTTGGGAGAAGGGGGCTATCCCAGACAGTGAAAGTAGGTTTGGGTAGGAAGTAATTGGAAGGTAATTTCGACAGTGAGGATACAGGAGTTACATGAAGTGAGAGCTTCCCAATAAGGGTTTACAGAAGGTGACTTGCAAATTTTTTAAAAAAACACAACTAGACTAGAACAAAGCACTGTACTGTTTCAGTCTTATTCTCCAAATGCATTGTTATAATTGCAATTCTTTTGCAGGCCAGAATAAAACTGAACACCTGATGCTTTTTGTTTGACAGCACTGTTTGTGCTCAGCCTGTTCTCATTCCATATTGTGCACAGACAGATCTGCTGGTGCAGCAGATGATGTGCGAGGCATTTTCTTTCTTCTATTCTGATTTGCACTTTGCAGAAATGACTGTTTCCACCCTATAGCATCATTGTAAGCACCTGCTCCTTGTGCCTGGGCTCCCTAATTTTATCCCCTGGGTCCTTGTAGATTATGATTTGTTGCAAGATCTTCCCTCAGGGGGCCTTGTATACACCTTCTAGAACAGCATGTATCATTCTGCTGGTAATGAATGGCTTGTAGTGGAAGTATGAGTCAGCCTTTCTGCTCCCTGTATTGAGGGAATAATTGCAAACCCTGCCAAGGTCACATTTAAAGGGGATTTCTACATATAATGTAAATAATATTGCATTTTTCACAGACTTTTTAGACAGATGCCATTCTTAACATATACACAGTGTGCAAACTCTTCATCTTTATAGGTGAAGTCCGACCTGAATGACAGCAAAGGGTAACTGAACTGACAACAAAGGCTAAACCTTCACTGCAAATGATATGCTTTCTTGTACAGGTAGTATTTACTGTAGGAAGTATTCCCATGTGGGGTAATGAAATACAATCATGGACAGCAAGCAAAACTGTGAAAGTCATGTCAAATTTCTCTTTCAGGTAAATGGTAAAATAATAGAAATTGTGTGTACCTACACTTTAGCATCTTATTTTTTCTTAGAGCCACTTAACATAATTTCAGTAAAAGTAAAAAGTAAAACATAAAGTCAGCATGGAAGCAGTTTTTTTTAACACTCTTGGCCCTTTAGAGTTTTTTTAATAAATTGCTCTAACCTGCCCAACTCCAGAGTTCTGCTCACCTAAATAATGCTAAATTTCCAACTCAATCCAGCAACCTTTTGTCCAGCATGGCCTCAACCAAGTCCTCTTCATAATGTTCATATGTGCAATCACCCTATAAATTTTGCATAAATGAGCCATACCCGTCCGGCCACCATGAGTACAGCTCACCTACAGGAGTTGGTGCCCTTGCATGCATGTGAAAACGATTTAGGAGAAAAAGTTGGTGATTATGGATGGTTAGTATTATGCCAGGCTACCTGCACTCGGGGAAGTGTTCTTTTAAAGAAAATCCCAGCTAAATTTTTGCATCTAAATTGAACAACACAAACATAAATGGAGTCCCCCTAGGATATAGTCATGTCCCAGCCATATCCCCAAAAGAACATTGACACAAAAACATTAAATCACACTCCACATGTAGAAGTGGGTGAACCCCAAGGGGGAATTACAGACATACACTTTAATTAAACAATTATATATTGTTTTAATTTAACAAAATCACAAAGAGAAGTATACATAAACATTTACAATATTAAAAATGGAATTTCAACACACCAGATTGAAAACACTACATAAATTAAGTAATAGGCTATAAAAAAAATGTTTTTATATATTTGCACCAATGCGTTTCGCAGTAGCAACTGCTTCTTCAGGGGATTTATTGACAACAGAGAGACAACAGATGTCCAAGAGCTAGTTTGAACTGGACACGGCACCGAAACTAATGAAATGATTCCAAAGTCACACACTGGACAGCATCTTATTAAAACGCTGGTATGATGTCAGCAATGTCAGGTCAGGATGATATTTCCCCAAAACCTTTTTTTTAGTACTGCATTGTATGTGGATGAAAATATCCTCTGCTGACACAGATCCAACCTAACACCGCAATATCCAAATTGAAGCAATGTGTCATTAACACCAACTGGTTAAAAAAAATATTTAAAAAATGTATATAAAAATGGGTCTATGTGCTTCAAACAGTTGAACATGTAGAAGAACTTGGCAAGAAATTGAGCTACATTTGCTGGGTTATGCAGCATTTTGGCACTGCTGGAAACATAAGACTCGATGTATGGATAGATAGATAGATAGATAGATAGATAGATAGATAGATAGATAGATAGATGGTGGATGGATTGACAGATAGATAGAAAGATAGATAGAGAGATATTTGTGGACAGCTTTAGATGTTGATAGTACGTAGCTGAGTTTCTCTTAATGCACATAATATGGACCTTTCAACATAATCTAGATAGAATATGTTTAGATAGACATAGAGGTTCATGTCTGAATAAACATGGACGCTGTCAACAGTGAGGAGTGGGCACTGTTCTGTGCAGTCAGATGCTAAAACAATCGGCATCCCTCTTTTATTTCCGCAGTGTGTAGACCAGTTGACAAAGATCCAGACGGAACTGCAAGAGACAGTGAAGGATTTAGCCAAGGCCAAGAAGAAGTACTTTGAGGCCGAGCAGATGGCACATGCAATGCGAGAGAAAGCCGACATCGATGCCAAGTGAGTTCCCTGTGTCTGATGATATTAGCTGAAGATTCATCCAGTTTCAAAATCATTATTCATGGCAGCAGTTAGCTGTGTCTGACTTGCGGAAGGGAGCCTAGATTGAGATCACTCTGGACTCCATCCAGTCCTGTGTGAGTGGAATCACTTGGGACAAAGTGCTTAAACTCATTTGCTCAGAATGGATTTGCTGCAAGTTTTAAATGGTCAGTCCATTCAATGCGATTTTAGGTATAGGTGATGTTTGAGCCAAGGTGACCATTGCTTTCTTGGAGACTTCAGTTCCCAGCCTTGCCCACCTTGCAGCTTGCAGGTGTTCCCACATCTTCTGTGTTCTGTAACCCCAAATGTAAAAAAAGAAAAAATATATAAAGTCGCGTAGGTAAATCATGATGAGTGGGGGCTTTGCGGAGATCACACCTCTTACCCCCTTCCCAAAACCAAGGAAACTGAGACGTGTATGAACTCAAATAGGAGTTTTTGTTTCCTGGTTAAAGCAAACTGCAATACAAACATTAGAAGATCTCATTTTACTTTTTTGTGTTAACTTCCAGTGTCTTAGCTGCACCCTTACTGTCTGTTTGCTATTCTGACTATACAAATATACCTTATAGCCTGGTTTTAGATTTACCTGCAGTTATGTAGTGTAAGGTTTTATCTGATTGGATATAAATTCAGGGTGCTGCTAAGCTTGGGCTTCATACTGCAGGGCCGGTACATCTAAGTTTGAAGAGAGATAATTACAGCTTAGTTGTATTGGTGGGGGCCAGCTGCAGCTGGAGAAAATGTGATATAAAAATATTCTTGGATAACATACAAATATGGTACATATAAGGACTTTATTTCTGCACAAAGTGGTAAACAAATTGTCAAACTATAGAATCCCAGATAATCTAGAGAGCCACAGGGGCATTTTTAAAGCTGTTCAAGACTGGAGAAGATATACTATCAGGGGAGAACCTAAATTATCCAGCAAAACCTGGTATGGATCTGGTGGATTCATAAAAAATTGTCAAATAGGAAATTATGTCCATTTTAGGTTTGTTGGTTCCCCCATAATAGTCTATCTTCATAATAGTCCTAATAAAGCAGGGCTTTTATGTCCCTCTTAGTGCTATCTTTTTCTGCAAGAGGATTATTTTATTTTCATAAGAAATCCAAATCTGTGCAAATCACCTACTTTAAGCTGTTTAGAATCCTAAGAAGGGTGTTATTCAAACCCCACTGAAACGTGCTGCCTTATTCTTAGGTTTGCATTTCTTTCTCACAATAAAGTATTTTGTGTTTTCAAAATATATCTTTGCAGTGTAAGGAATAGACTACAGAAATATCTTACCCAGAATGAAGAGAGCTTGGTGGTCCATTGCCAAAATATAAACCTTTCTGCTCTCTTGGAGAACAAAATCTGGTATGCCTAAATAGGAGGAATAGTCCTTCATAAATCCCATTCTTGCACCATTGGCTCTGGTAAATATAACATACAGCAACAGCTAGTTGGTATTGTAACCCTGTCTTTGTTGCAAGCTAAATCTCTAAAAACAGAAGTATAGCTTTATTTTAATGATATTAGGGGTCTCACTTGCTCTTTGCTACCAATATTTAGTAATTTTTTAGACTTTTTCTGCAATATAAAAACTGTGTGTTTAGGATAACCATACAGTACAGGCCTATTTTACTTTCACACCCCTGCCCTCTGCCATTGACAGAGACACTGGTATGATAGACCCCGGGTCTGGTGTTGTCTCCCACACCTGTGCTTGCCTATACACCAAATACATGAAAATTCATTATCTCAGACCAGGTTTTGTAACTATGTGTAACAATGGGAAGAAATGCAGCATGTGCAAAGTTAACATTTGAGGGTGTAGGGGATGCAGCGGCAGCTGCACCTTCCAGTCTTTCAGAGAAGTGCAGGTCAAGCATGTTGCTTGAATGCTTAAGGGTGAATTTTCTGGAACATAGCAGCTTGTAGTATCCCCCAACGGGGCCAGTCATGTATGACTTAAGCTAGGTACACACGTGCAATAATTGCCGTTGGAAAACGAACGATTATACACGATTATTTTGAACGATCGTATTGTGCACAATTCTGTACATGCTGTAATGATATGATCGTTCAAATATAATCCACCAATAATGTACACATGCTAGATACAATCGTTTGAACCATGCAGGAATTGAAATGTAAAGGAGAAAGTGTACTGCAGAGCCATCCACAATCACTAAATGACCGTATACACAATAAATAGCAAATCATCGTCGCCCAGATCCGCCGGGACGGTTGTTCGTTTCCAGCGACAATCCTCATTCATCGGTTTTGTTAACGATTATCGGACAAACGGTTGTTAGTCGTTCATTCCCAATGATAATGTTACGCAGCTTTTGATTTGAAGCTGTAAGTAAAATTGGGAAGCTATTAATTACCATGCTTTACCCATAGTCATTATTAACCAATTACCAGCTCAGCCAGTCGTCGTTTATAAACATGTAGACCACGGGTGTCTCAGTATTTTCCAATACCCTTTACAATAATAATAGAACGTTCCCAAATCGCCAACAGTAGTTTCCTGATCTCAGATGTGGACTTTAGTCATCTTCCTAGTGAGGAAAAAGAGTGATTGTTTTATCAATTCCTACATATATATCCTGTGATGCTGACTGTTTTGTGGTCAGGAAAGGGTTATGGAATGCGGACGCCACAGATCTTTATCTGTAGGGCACAGCTATGGTGGTTTTGAAAGGTTGGGCATGCTTTCTATTGACATGAAGCAAAAATGTGTCCCTATCTCAGTTCAACACAGTCGTGCTGGGACAAAAGCCTAATTTCCTGTAATAGAATCTGATTCTCACACTGGGCTGTGTGGATTCCATAGGCTCTGCCCCCGCCTCGTCTCACATCTCCATTGTTATCCGGAGAGGAAACGGATTCTACTCATGTGTGCCAGCAAAGGCCCAACTGTAACCAAAGTCAGGAAGGCCATGTCTATAGTATGAGGACCTGTCAAACCGTGTGTGCCAGAGTGCCGATAACGTTGGTGTATTCACTGCCAGCTATCCATATATTAGGGAGTCCAATTATTCCTGGCATTTGGAACTACATGTGCCAAGTCTGATACCACAAATAGAGCACATACATATCTGTTGTTGGTAACTTTTATTACTTCTGTTAGAAAGCTTGTCACACCTGAAAATTATGTATCGACATTGTGATCAGCATGATTGTAGATTATCCTAACTTGCATTAAATATTGATACCATTAAACCTGCACACAAAAAGTATTGCTCTAAAGTAATTCAGTAGTATTCCTGCTGCCTCCACTGTCCTTATTTGAAGTCCAGACATTGACACATAGTTTGTGGTGGAAGTATGCCTATGATCCAAGTTTTAGGAAGTCTGAAAATGCCTGGGCAAGTTAGGGAATGCCCAGGACGGGATGGGGCAGATTTGGGATTGCAGCATGGTCTACAAGTGTCTTATAGCCCTAATAGGTTTGCTAGGGGTCTTGTTTAAGGTTAGAAGGTAAAATATATCTATTATCTGTCTTTAAATTTGTTTTCCAGGGCCTACTTCCTTTTACTTAATATGTCCCTAATAATTGTACAATGCTGCATAATATGTTCACGGTTTATTAATGAAGGAAATAGTTTTGTTTTGTTTTTTTGTTTTTTTGTTTTTTTTGTTTTTTTTATTGAATGTTAAATAGAAGCTGATGGGTTTCTTATGATGGCAACTATACTTGAAGAAGAATAAAAGTTTCACCTCTGTTTTTATAGATTTACCTCACTTATTATTACAACTAGGAACTAAATCATTTTTTAAAATAAGCACCTAAAATGGGTGAAGGTTGCGCTGACCAGAAATATGCCACAATTCGCTCGCTGCTGAATGCAGACATTTTCTTTGATGTACAGAGAGCAGGACATAAGCTTCTGAATGCCGAGTATACAAACCAGTAGGATTCTGTGCTACAGAAGAACTGACAGTAAACAGAGTGCCTTTTTCGTCATGTACAGCTCTTCCTTTGAACAGGGTATGACCTAACTATACATAATGCCAATGTACTGTGAGATAGGGAGAATTGTGTTTTTACTATTTAACCTCCCTGGCTGTCTGATTATATGAGTACTTTTTGAATATCAAAGCTGTACATTCTGTTTAAATTTCCCACCCAGTCACCACCACCCCCCAAGCGCACTGCACCTGCACGCTAACACGTCATACTGATCACACGGGCCAGAGGACACCAATGCCGGGCGTAAATCACTTGTATCAGGAAAATATATACTAATGAGCACAATCTCCAAAGTGGTGCATGCATGCTGAGATGGTTAAAGCGGAACTAAACCCAAAATGAAAAAAAACACACTTACCCTTAATCCCGCAAGTTTCTTAGTTTGGGTCCCTCGACGTCCTTGTATCCGTCTTCGCCGGGCGCTGACATCTTCTCTCTTCTTCCGGTTCGTCTTCTTCCATCAGAGGTAGATGAGGGGAAAAAATGCTGATCTCACTGCATATGCGTTAGATGGGCAATTTTTTCTTCCATTATTAAAAGGGCTCCTTCTGTGCATGCCCGCAGGGCATGCCCAGAAGGAGCAGCCAAGAGCCTCCTAGGGTGCGAGATGTAGGTATTCCGGATAGCTTTGCAGGTTTAGGTCCGCTTTACGTGATTCAGCAAACCCACCCGGGAGATGCTTTCTGCTTTTATAGCAACCTGTATACCATTGTATTGCCCAACTGCAACTTTAGCATGCATGGGATGGGAAACAAAGGATATGCCCTATGGTATAACATGACGTGTGGTTAAAAATTAGTGTGAGAGAAGAGGACAATGCTGGAACCTCCAGGGTTGTAATTATATAAGCGCAGCATAACGAATCACCAAATATAAAACGTACATGCAAGATTATTCTTTTTGAAATTATTCTTTAAATTACCAGACACAGCCAGCTTTGACCATATGAAACCTGTGCAGTGACACCAGTCTCCATACAGAGGGTTTGCACCCACAGCTAACTCTTTACTTTTTTATTCATTTATTAAAATTAGTTCCCTTCCATTTCCAGACAGACAGCTAAATAAATAGTGTGTTGCAAGTCAGACGGGGTCGGCATTCTGTATTGTAATGGAGCCCTTGCAAACATTACTCAGAAATAAGATTTATATTGGCTGACAGTTTCCTAAAATGCTAATTGTTTGGAGGTTTCTGGCTTTGTACTTTGTGTCTCCGGCCAGGAACAGACACAAAACAAAGTGGTAACTGGTATTATCATGAAACTGCTATGGCAGCCAACATATTTCTCTAAACAGAGGTTTCTGTATTTGCACTTTTTGGGTGAACCCCTGCTGGATTAGAACCCTCTGTGTAAAAAGACATGGGATGATTTCAGATTTGGCCATGAAATCTGTTGGCTGGGAATGTGATTTGGAAATACACTGCCTGGCCCCAAAAAAATCCTATGATATGGGGTTACTTGTGTTGGTTGGGTCTAGGTTCAGTATTATTGTATGGTCAGCTGACTACCTGAAATTAATGAATGGCCAGACTTTTCATTCCGTTGATGTTTTTCCTCCCCTGATTGGATGCACATATATCCCAAGATGGCAATACCAGAATTAATTGGGCTCAGATTCTAAAAGAAACGTTCAGGGAACATGGGACATCATTTTCACCCATGGTTTGGCCACCACGGAGTCCAGACCTTAACCCCATTGAAAATCTTTGGCATGAGCTGGAGAAGACTTTACATGGCTCTGACTCCCCCATCACCAATACAAGATATTGAGAAAAATGCAATTCTGGATGGAAATAAATGTTTAAACTGCCTAAATTTTTAGAAAAATACCATGGTGAATGCATTCAGTAATCAAAGCTAAAGGTGCTCCAACAAAATATTACTGTGTGACTTTTTTTGGCCAGGTTGTGTTTCTAAGGTTGGGAAATGTATTGTTCAATGGTGGCTAATAAGATTTGTAGATTAAAAATTCGAAAGTGATTTGCTGTATTTGTTCCTTATTTATCATCATATAGTTAATTTTCTGGAAGCATTATTAAAAGCCTATAACGGTTCAATGTTTATTTTATTTATTGCACATTTGGTACCTTTCAAGCGGCCAATAGAAGCTGAATATGTTTTGCAAAGGAGTGCTTGTGCATATCTGTCTAATAATTAGATATGTACAGTATACGAGATCTGCATGATGTGATTGGACTTATCGATGTGTTTGCTTGAAAACACCATCTGTGTAGTTTGTAGTATGTACCTACACAAAGGGAACCAGTGAAGCTTGTTATATATTCAGCTTTTTGCTGTGGTTGTAACAAATTTTTTTTTTCACACAGATCCAAACTTAGTTTGTTCCAATCGAGGATAAGTTTACAGAAAGCCAATGTGAAGGTAATTTTTCTGCTGCTGCAAATGTTGCATTCAAATCTGGTTTTTCTTACAAATGTCATCATTTTGTAATATCAAAATAATTGCAAAATGATCAATTTACATATTACATTCAATTTTGGATAAACTAGTCTTGGATTATTCTAATTTAGTGTATTAATTCCCATCGCTGGGAATTATTTTTTTGGGAGGATTTGTTTGGACATGGACATGTTTCTATTTTACTAAAATAATAAACAGAATGAAAACCAAAATGAACCCTTCTTCAACTCATTTTTACATCATGCATCAGAACTGAAGGTGGAAGGAGGATTAGTATCACCCCAAAGATCAGCTTTAAATGAGACCCGATCCAACAAATCTTTTTATGTTTTTGTTACAACACTTGCTTTATTTGTTTGTCCTTGTGGGTTTTAATCAAGAAAAGGATAATAAGGATCACAGATCAGAACAAGCTACGTTTCTCCAATGTTCAAAAAGCTTTGGAAGCAGCTGGAATAAATGCGAAAATAAAATGCAGCGCCCTAAAAAACGCAAAGGAAAGCAAATCAAGCACAGAGTCCCAGCGGTCATCCACACTGCAAGAACAAAACAATTTAAACCTAAAAACAGCTGACTATTAATTTGAAGCACAATCCTAATACATGGCAAATGGCAGTAAATAGAAGCCCAACATTACGAATTGTTATGGTTTCACCAAATTTTAACCTTTTCCACCCTTTTCTAACTTCATTTACTTCATTCTTAGTGTATGTATAGCTAAATCATTTTGGTTTTTTTTTAACAAATTAGAAAAGGGTTAAAATGTTTATCAATTTATTTTTATGTATATTGAATATTTCATTTCACTTCCTGCCCTTTAAACACATGAGGAAGTCTCCTCAAGTTAAGGGAATCAGTCTTAGTATCGCCAGAATGGTGTACCCATTTGATGATTTTGCTATTACTTTCTGTCTCAATGACTGTAGTGAATCCGAGAAGGTGAATCAGAGATACGGACCACAATAAAAAATGTAAAGTTTATAATAAAAGCATATTTTAGAGCCTCTATACATATACTCTTTTATACTGTTCAAACTTACATATGCAAGTAACTTTTTCTTTTTTTCCTCTTTTCAGTTAAAAGCCCGAAGGCAAGAATGTAATGCCAAGGCCACACATGCCCGCAATGACTATCTCCTCACCCTGGCAGCTGCAAATGCCCATCAAGACCGCTACTACCAGACGGACCTGGCAAATACCATGAAGGTGAGTCCATCTAGGCTGGTGTTTTAGCCCTTTAGCTAATAAAACTCCAAAAGCACCTTGTAGTTCTTCAGCAATTGCTGAGAAAGGCAATGGCTATCTCATGTTTTAATTATTACCACCTTCTTGCCAGTTTTGAAACTTTTTTTTTTTTTTCATTCAGTGCAGTGACCACATCTCCAAATAACTCTTTCCCGTATGTGATCAGGCTATTAAGAACTAAGCAGTATTATTTTGCTAGGATGTGTATGCATGTAGAGAGAGATGGGTGGCGTTCTGTAGTCCTTCATACTCGAGCTTTCAGTGCAGCAGTGACAAAACAGGAACTTAAAAGATCACAGGATTTCCAGCAGGATCATTTGATACTTTTCTTTCCTTACTGGATTTTTAAGAGACACAATGACACAACATGAAAAAATGTGCATGTATATAAATATGTCCAAGGTTGGGGTCAATATACTTATAGTTGTCTTCTGAACTTGTGACCTATGTGAAGATTTCTGTCCAATTCTTTTCCAAAAGTAAATTATGAGATTGGATTTCTATTTATTTTAGTCCTAATGGTGGGGATGGAGCAAGGAGTAAGGTGCAATCTCAGTATTGACAGCAATGAATAAAACACACACACACACACACACACACACACACACTGCTTTCACATCTTCTCTAAGCCATCCAAAACTGCTATTTCCGTGTCAGCTATTTGCGTTCACCAACCAACTGTTCACCAAAAATATCCTCTAATCTCTGCTTCTTGCTTCACTTTGGATTTATAAATAGTAGGCATTTTGTTTGCCTATGAAATCACCATTTCTCATCTAATCCATTGGCCATTCTTGTTCTCCCTGCTTATTTTGGCTGTTCGATAAAAGCATTTGTCCTTTCACTCTTTGTAGTCTGCGCTATCAATTTTCCCTACCTTCCCGTACAGTGATAGGCTGCAGACAATGGCTGTGTCACGGGTCTCGATTGTTACAGTGGAAAGGGCGTTGGTGCTGTTTATACAATCGGTCTGATCCTGCTTCCCCTGTGCTTTGTACTTACAGGGTCGGAGACAGGTTAAGGGGTGATTTCAATGACCGAATTGGATTGTTTGTGTCTTAATAACATCATTGTTTTAGTAAGTGCTAGTCATGCCTTTGAGACAAAGGGTGTGTGGGGAATCAAGGAACACTACTATTTAATAAAAAAAAAAAAATCATGTTAATACCCTGTCACCTATACATGCTAATGCAAAAACTCTTAAAGCCAAAATATAACCTTATACCGACCTTGCCATGCTTCTCTGCTTCCTCTGTTACAGCCACCACAAAATTTCAAGTGTAAAAGCTTATGTGGTCAATGATATTATCCTCTCAGTCATCTGATGGGCTACTGGGTCTGTGCATTGCTATTTGGTAGTAGGTTCCATGATGCCTTATATCTCAAAGTACTCTGTATTTTGGGGAGCTCAGTTAGAGGAAGAAGCCATAAGAGAGCGTGCTGGCAAGGGGAGTAGAATCAAGTGCAATGTAAAGCCTTTAGGTGCTTGACCCTTTGAATGGGTAAGGTAACAGGGTCTCTTTATTCAGTATATTGGTTGCTGCCTACTTGCAAAAAGTTTTTTTTCTGTGCAGCTGGTCTTTGATTTTATCCCAGTTTCATTGTATTTTGGGGTGTTCTGCAGCTTAATCATGACTGTTATCTTTACACTGTCTTGTATATAATAAGCAATTTCAGATACAGCTGGGCAGCATGGTGGCTCGGTGGCTAGCACTCTAGCCTTTGCAGAGCTAGGTCCCAGGTTCGATTTACAGCCAGGACTCTTATCTGCATGGAGTTTGCAGGTTCTCCCTGTGTTTGTGTCGGTTTCCTCCCACATTCCAAAAACATGCAGTTAGGTTAATTGGCTACCCCCCAAATAACCTTAGACTGTGGTAATGACATATGACTATAGTAGGGACATTAGATTGTGAGCTCCTTTGAAGGACAACTAGCGTCATGACTATGGACTTTGTAAAGCATTGCATAATATGTTAGTGCTATATAAATACTACCTAATATTAATAATGTGTTGAGAATAATACCAGGCGCAAGGGGAATTTGACTAAACAGTGAAAAAAAAGAGCTATGATAGCCAAAGGAACCATTAGGAATGAATGCCAACCCAGCACAGGTATGTATGTCTTGTGCATTGTTCTGCTTTGTTTTATCAGTGAACACCACATTTTAATGGAATTGGGCCCATAGAGAAATTTACTCATTACTTCCTGTTCTGGCAATGTTTCATCAGACATAGCAGGTAAGGGGAACTCCTTGAAAGCAACATGGAAGAATTTATTTGTCAATTTTATATCACTGACATGTGATCCGAAAAATTTCCTGTCTTTTCCATAGTTAAAATCCAATGCTAGTAACAAGGCCAAACTTGGAAAGGGAATTCCAGTATATTTCCTTTTCTTCTGTGAACACAATGCCTCCAGCAATTTGCTTCTGGACCAGGCACACTTTTGCTAGTTAAAAAACTAGAAAAAATATTTTGGCTTCATTATTTTAAAACAACTTTTTCTTTGTTTTAAAGTACAACTGCTTTACACTGGCTTTTACAAGGTGTTTTTGCTAGTTTCAAATGTTAAAAGTGATGTTTGATTCAGGATTTATAGGGAAATAATGCTGAAACAGACATTTTGTACATCGCCCTTCCTTCCCGGTGCCACACCTGCTTCCTGTATTCGGCACAGCCGGTGAGGTAAATGGCTAACTATACATATCTGCAATGATCTGCTCATGGCACAGGCACCACATCTGTCAAGTCTGGTGCAGGTGTGTAGCCACAGTCTGTAAAACAGGAAGTATTCAGTGAATATATGACAGCTGCCGCATTTACACAGCAATTCTTTCACAGAACCTTTTTCTTATTGCCTATTCAATGAGGCTTTGCTGGGATGTGTAATAACCAGAGTTCCACCACATTCATTTATCTGACTTTAATAAAATGAGATGTAATTTGTTGTTGTTCTGGGTTAGTGCACTTTGCATATGACACTTGTGCATTCACTATTAAAGTGGAGCTTAAGTTCACTTTGAACCTTTGAAATTCAGGCACAAAGGAACGGGCGATGTCTTTTCTGCTATAACTGTTCTTACTGGCCTGATTGCCGTCCAGCTGTCAAGCTTTGCAGCTCAGCCTGCAACCCAGCAATCCCGGCATCCCTTGCCCATGCCGGGAATAAATGAACTCTTACACGCCTGCGTCATCACATCTCAGCCAATCAAGATGGCTAAAGATGATCATCGGGAAGTGAAGGTGGAAGATTGCAGGGCTTATAGATTGAACACATAAAGGTGAGTAATTGCGGGTTTAGTTCTGCATTAAAACTAGAAACATGGAAGCTGACTTTTAAGTTTATCTTGAAGGCAAAACTTTTTTTTTTTTCTTACATTGGATGGAGTTGGTAAGGGTTTGGCCCTTTGTCCCTTGGTGTCAATGTTACCTTTGGCAAGTTTTATATACCATTGTGGCTGATGAAGGTGAGGAAAATTCCAGCATTTTAGCAGTGTCCCCAGGACAGGAAGTACAGGTAAATCTGCTCAAAAAACAACTAGGACAAATGTTCCTCACCTTGGATGTTTTCTTGTAAATATTTTGTAAAACCCAACCAGCATTTTCAGTATGTTGGTTTAATTCCTTGAAAAACAATGCTGACGCCTTAACTCCCAAGAGCCAGCCCACACACTGTGTAGGCAAAGTTCTATAGAGAGATGAAGTTGTTGCAGTAAGCTTACATCAGTTGGGTCAAAGCTTCTAGCAGCTGTACCTGCAATATTTTTACAAGCCTGGTGATTATGTGTCATTGAGTTAATAAGCTGTTTCTTGCTTTAGAAACAATAAAAGAAAAAATATGCTGTAATGCAGTGTGCAAGCATGTTTGGTCCATGAAGCATATATTTTGTTCACCACCATCTGTTCCATCTCATTGCTGCCATTTAATAAGCTTTCTTGCCTTGCCACAAACTTCAACCATTTCAAAGGCCTCAGTAATAGGCAGTTCTTCCTGTGTTTAAAGTATCATGTAACCGTTTCCCACTTCTTCCAGGATGCTATGTCTAAATTTGGTTGACCAATCACTGGGATATGTTCTATGACGGAGGGTAACAAGTCAATAAACCTGTGTAAGCTCCAACATGCAGCTTATGCATGGTTTAGATTTGGCACTGATGCATGCAAACAGGATGGTGGGTGGATTAGGGGATGGTGGGTAAGCTAACCCTTGAGGGAACCTATCACATGACCCTAAAACTTGCTGCCATGTGTCAGTCTCCCGCCATGTTGTTCCTTCCAGCAGCAACTGCGTCATTGCTGTGTCCCTGTAATGAGAGATGCAGGGCGGCTGCCATTGTTGCCATCTCTTTTCAGCTAGGTTATTAGGAACTCCCGTTTGCCTTTCTGTCATGCTGACCTTCAGTAATATGAGTCATTATTCAGGCACACAGATGCATAGCAGGAAAGTCAGGTAATCACTGCACTGGAACAAAAATGCTTATAGGTACTTCTGACTTTTCTAGCAAAGGTCAACAAAGGCAAACTCCATTCTTCTCTCATGACGGGTTTCAATTATGAGCACTGAGTCTTGGCCTCCGTATGCTGTCTTATTCTTTCCAATTCTCATACAGACTACACTTAACCTAGTAAGAAATGTCAATAACCACTGAACAGGCTTGATGACAATGCTGACTTCTGGTGGGTATGATTCAAGTAAAACATTGTATTATAAAAACTTTATATGAAACATAAGGGGTTCAAGACTTAATTCACTCAGCTAGTGCCCCCACCGCTCCAACCTCCTTTTTATGACAACTGCATTGACTGTAATGTGTAAATAGTTGTGGGGTGAGAAGGTAAAATGCTACATATAGCACCTGGTGGCTGGAAGAGAAAAACAACCACATGGTGAGGAGGTTAAGGGGGTATTTTGCAAATCATTAGCATTTACAGCATGGCATAACTGCTTTTTGTGGTTTCCTGCCATTTGGTAAGAGCATTCAATGCGAATTTGGTCTAAATTCTCTTTATTCATGGCTTAATTCCTATCTCATGTGACTTTGATCCCCTTTGACCTATAACGTTAAAGCGGAACTAAACCTGCACAACTCACTTATCCATGTTCCATCACAAGATGCCGCCATCTTCTCCTCTAAATATTATCTTTGACCATCTTGCTTGGCTATACCAGGATGACGTAACTCCTGCACAGTTCTTTCATCCCCGGCACAGGCAAAGGCTTTGAATTGCTGGGTTTTCTCTGCAATCAGGCATGTAAGACAGAATACTGCATAAGGGACATCGCCTGTCCCTTTGTGCAATAATGACCTGCCTGATTGTGCATTTGTAAAAGTGAAAGTTTAGTTCCACTTTCCTCTTTCTTTTAAACCATTTTTTGCTTTTTAAAAACTATCCAGACAGTCCTATCTTCTAAGTGTCTCCAACTTTTCCAAGATTTCCATGCCTTTAAAAACCTATTTTTTGTAACATCTTTATACTAGCTTCCAGGAAGCTGCAGCTCACACATGAAGCACTCTACCTATATAAAAAATATATTTATTGCCTGTGCTTTTAGGATATGAATAAAAAGATAAAACTATATAAAATGAAACATAAAAAAAAACCTATAAATATAATGAACCTAGTGTCCTTTTGGACACTGTATAGACTTGTGTCTGTGCACTGGTTTGTGCCTTGGTGAATGCATTTTTTTATGCTCAGCGTTTATTTTGGCAGCATTGACATGTCAGGATTCGGTCCAGATCCAGACTAGTCTGAATGAGGCTGCTGTTAGTGCGGGCGTGCGCACAGTTCGGACAATATTTCTAGGCAGGGTGCACAAACTAACTGTGTTTCCAGTAACTTCATGTGCAGCGAGCATTCCTGTAGCGCTATGCTTTAGTCCACCCTTCCCCCTGGGGTCAAGGGGTGGCTATTGAAGAGCACCTGTTACCTTTCACAATTCCCTGTCAATCATTTTTATTATTTTAGTGTCCGGTTGCCTTCCCGTCTTGCCTACTTTTGTCTCTAAAACCCTCATTACTCACCCCTCCAATTATGTGCTACTTCCCCCTCCTTTTAGATTGTAAGCTCCTCTGAGCAGGGTCCTTTCCTCCTCTTTCATTGTTTGTATCTGTCTGTCATTTGCAACCTATACTTAATGTTCAACACTGTATAACATGTTGGCGCTTTATAAATACTGTTATAATACTGTATAAATGTTGGTTCCTATTCATAATGGATAAGCTACCTTATTTGATCATATGTTAATCATACGTTAATGCTGCTAGGGGGACAGTTACAAGAACAGACATGTGCAGGGACAAATCTGAAAAATCCAGCATAGTGATATTTACTGATTTATTATTGCCCTGTGTTTCCTTGCAGACACTTGATGGTAACGTATATGACCACCTAAAGGATTATCTCATGGCATTCAACAGGACGGAGCTGGAGACGTGTCAAGCTGTCCAGAACACATTCCAGTATTTGTTAGAGACATCGAGTCGGGTAGGTGTCTCTCGAGACTTAACTTCTCCTTTTGTATTGGCTAGGAAAACTGACCTGAGAGGCAGGGCTTGAAAACTTTTTATGGAGCATACAACTTTGAAAAGTAGATGGAATATTGACTTCTGCTTTTCATTCAGCCATTACTACATTATACTATGGACATTACTACATTTGGACACCTATGTCCAAAATGTTGCAATGCTTGTAATCTACCCTGGGATTACCAACTTCTCCACCTAATTGTGCCAGTTGAATATTATGAGACCTGCTAAGTGCAGAAGCTTTGTTTTCTGAGAAGCATACAACCCTGGGCAGCAAATTCACCTCATAACACGCGAGAATTTGTAGAATCAAATTTACAGAAGATAGCGTTAAATTAATAAAAAGCTCACTTCAGTCTGGCAGAGAATTTCTTCAGTTCTGTATTTGGCAGCCATACCCAGGCTACACATTCCCAGACTTGGAAGCGACTAATAATTTTAGAAAACTGATTCTATATTGAACTAAACACTGTAAACTCGCAGTCTTTGTTAGCTGCTTGACAATAAAATAATTTTTGAAGCAGTTAAATCTATTCCTGTTTTGTCCTATATTTTTTAATGAAAATACTATTGTATTTGCTTTATTAAACTTTTGTAAGTGCAATACTCACGGCACAAAGATTTTGCCTGCACAATTGTGAGGGACCTTTAGAGACATGGTTTGACCCCCTTGTTTTTACCCTGCCAATTTGCTTTTAAAACTTTTTTCAGTTTTATGCAAAGTCCTTAAGGTTCCTTTCTGTTTTTTACATCTCCGCGCATGCTTGCTCCTACACAAGCAACATTTGTTGTTGTCATGGTAAAATACATGTCGGTGGTTTTTTTTTTTTTTGCTCAGACAAGCTTGGTTGTACTTTATGCATCATTTTTATTTTATATGTATGTCACATCAGAGAGAATAGAGTTGATCTTGGTGGCAGGTCTATGTGCCAGCCAGTCTGAGAAGCTGCAAGACTTCTCTGTCCAGTGTCCCGCTTACTAATTTCTATGTTCTTTTCTTATTTCAGGTGATGAGAGATTACAACTTGCAGTTGTTTATTCAGGAGAATCCCGTATTTCACAAAGCTCAGCCCTTCCAGTTTCAACCTTGCGACAGTGACACGGTAGGAGACTAAAGTCCATCAGACACTGGGAAGATCCTATGTACTGCCTGTTACAGGTAGATTTGTGTGCAATGTTCCCATTCCTCTACCATGAGGTCATCTTGTACTTCGGTCATTGTCCGTACCACCTTTTAACACACCTGTTATATAGTTGCACTTAGTATGCTACGTAAAGGGTTGGTTTGGTTGTGAAAGATTTGGATGTCACAATAATTATAATTTGAGTTCCGGAGGAGAGAAATCTGCAGATAAGAGAATAATGATGCATCCATTTGCAGTGATACATTTATTCTGCATTTTTGTCTACGTCATGTTCCCCATTACATCTATGGGGAACAAATCTAATTACTTATTTATGTCCATTTATAAGACTTATAGGCAAGCTGTTGTCAAACAAAAGACATAGGCAGCTGAGCACCGCCATATGCCCTATATGTACCAATGGCAATATTAAAAGACAGGAAGATGACAATTCTCTAAACAGATCTAACACACTGAGAAATATGGATGCTATGTGCCCTTACTGAAAGTACTGGGTTATCCATTACTTTCCAAAATAATGCCTATGTTTAACCTGCTAACCAGTGGCAAAGGTTATGAGTCCAGTTACAGATTGTTTCTAACTTCTAGCAACGTCCAAATCAAAAGTTTCTGATTCATCAACCATGGAGGTACACCACAATCCCATGGTAGCAGCAAACCCAGCTTCATATCCTTTGTATTTTTAATCTAAGTAATAAAGCCAGAGTGAAGTGATGGGCCTGGAGCTTCCACCTCTTAGAACTAGTCCTGAGTGCCGCTACAATATAATCTGCACCTTCATCTTACAAAACAATGCAGGCTGTACTCCTTAGGCTGCTTTTTTATTGATTAAAAGAGGAACTTGTGTGCCTTTATTAGACCAACATTGCTTCCCAGCTAATGACAATGCCACTTCTAATTTTGAGCAGCTTTTTTTAGTAACATGTTGTTAGCAGAAATATAATTACAAAAACTTGAACAGCTTTTGACTTTTAAAATTGTTTCAAACCTTTTTTGGTCTTCATTTTACCTAAAAATTCAGGTTTGTTATTTTTTTTTTTTTCAAATAAGCACTGACCTTCTCCTGTGTCCAGTGAATGTTGCCTTTATTGTGATTGGTTAATAGCATGTATTAACCCATCTACAAGAGCCTGTGTGTCTTCTAACCTGTGTGCTGTCTATGTTTCTGTCCTCTACCTGCTGTTTTGGCACAGAGCTTTAGTGCTGTCCCGCTGGTGGATATCGAGCCCTCCCCTGTCAGTGCTATGAGAATGCTCTTGGCAAAGGTACAGCCATCTCTGCTTGTTTCACCTTCATCTTTGACATGTTTGTGATTAGTCACTGCTGTGTTCAAGACACCCGGGTGGCTCTAATCCATACCAACTCCTCACCTGTATTTGTGACCACACCTGGTGGAATTACCAACAATGTGACGTTGTACATACAACCATTATCTAAAACCTGCTTTGACCTCTGCATTTTACAAAAGAATGCATGAGAGTGACATTACAGACACATTACATGAGACTGCCTTGTTACAAGAGAGAACCGAGACATTACATGAGACTGTCTTGTTACAAGAGAGAGCGGACACATTACATGAGACTGTCTTGTAAAAGAGAGAGCTGGCACGTTACATGAGACTGTCTTGTTACAAGAGAGACCTGACACGTTACATGAGATTGTCTTGTTACAAGAGAGAGCTGGCATGTTACATGAGACTGTCTTGTTACAAGAGAGAGCGGACACATTACATGAGACTGTCTTGTTACAAGAGAGAGCTGAAACATTACATGAGACTGTCTTGTTACAAGAGAGAGCGAACACATTACATGAGACTGTCTTGTTACAAGAGAGACCTGACACGTTACATGAGATTGTCCTGTTACAAGAGAGAGCTGGCACGTTACATGAGACTGTCTTGTTAAAAGAGAGACCTGACACGTTACATGAGATTGTCTTGTTACAAGAGAGAGCGGACACATTACATGAGACTGTCTTGTAAAAGAGAGAGCTGACACGTTACATGGGACTGTCTTGTTACAAGAGAGAGCTGACACGTTACATGAGACTGCCTTGTAAAAGAGAGAGCTGACACATTACAAGTGAGTTCTACAAAAGGTGGCATCAACTGATGTAACCATGTTTCAAGCAAGAGCTGACTTTTTTTCCTATATATTACTTGCGTGTTAAACTTGCCATGAAATATGTGAGCTTCAGTTGCTTGTAGCCTCTCGCAAATGCTTGTTGCCTGGCTGGCTCAGATAATGCTATTTCTTAGTCATAGACCCAGAGCAAGACGGGAGGAAAAAGCCATGATTATTTATCTCTATTTCATCTGGTGACTCAATAAAGCATACATTCCAACATTTTGGAGTCACAGTCAGCAGACTATCATTCATTCTCTTTATGTAAAGTCATCTATTACAGTCTACATGTTCTTTCACCACAACTAGAAAGGAAACTGTACTACCTCCGGGCCCTTGGGCCCCTCATCTCACTCGAATCATTAGATAACCATTGCATAGTAACCATATCCAATCTGCTGCTGGAATTTGCTATATGTGCTGTTTTATCTTTCACTTTCTCTTTAATACAATGTGTTTGCTGCTTATTTACAAGTGATGCATGTCCTGTAAAATATAACCTGGAAATGTGGGAGGAGTGCCCCGTCACACACAATTGTTATATATTCCTTGTAGAACAACATACTCTTGACTGTCAGTGTCAAATGTGAGAACTAAAGAACTCTCTAGTTCACAACTTGTTACTGTACTGTAGGTTCCCACCTGAGTGTAGGGGGAGATTTAACAAAAGTTCTCTGTAAAATTACACTACCAGTGGGGGTCACCATGGAAGAAGTTGTCCTATGGAGGTCTGCAATCACA
>NC_092858.1:9712172-9789424 GCF_032062135.1 Pyxicephalus adspersus | reverse complement strand
TCTGTTGGGTGCTAAATATTTAATTGGGCATGCTTGTCAAGCTTATTTAAAGTTCCAGCAGGTCAGGGTTTACCTAAAACCTGATAGTTGCTTACTTGACCTCACACTCTCCAAACTTAGTATGCATAACACTTATCAAATAACCTGCAAAAAGAATAGCCCATATAGTGTGAATGAAACGCCATGCACACTCTCAATTATAGTCACAGGCAAGGATCATTAGTAATTGTTTCCTGTAAAATGAGCACTGTGCACTTTATGGAAGTGAAACTCGAATAGTAGGTGCCCTTTCATGGTTTTATCGAACAGTACCGTCCGTTAGCAGATGGTCATCTAGTGATCAAACACTATGGATTGTTAATAATCAGGGGACAGCCGAACCAATGCTAGACAATCACAAATGACCTTGGGGGATGAAATTTTCAGAAATCCCTGGTTAGGGTAGTATTAGAAAGATATTCTAATTACCCAAAAACATTTCCCATTGAATTCTACCTTAAGCCCACAAGGAGAACAGTAGTAGTGTACAATAAAGAATGATAGTCAAAAGGATCTGAATACAGCCAAATCATTAAAGAAATAATCCCCAATTTGTTGCATTTTGTTCCTACACCAAGCCCATATTCACTGCTTGGCTGAATACACGTGACCAATCAGAGCTCTGCCTTCTACAGTGGAAATGTTTTATTGTTTTCATGCATCCGATATGATTTCAATAGTTGTCAGCAGTCCCTGGCATTGGATACGTGTGGAAATATATCTTCCTCTGCCTGCAGATAAACCACCATTGTGCCGGAATGCTGGCACAGCATATTTTGCTGCAAAAAGGAAGGCATCAGCTTAAACCTTGGCCTGACACCGGCTTTTTCCTGTTTATTCACACGCTGGAATTTGTGTTCAGCGCTGGAGAGGCACCTAAAGGCACAACCCCAAATGGGAATAGAGAGTGTTTTATGAAAGATATGGAAGTAAAAGGGAAGTTCCAGCTGTAAGATCAGCAGATTTATATGAAAAAAATGCAAAAATAGAAACAGCGGCAATGCAGCACCATGGATAAGTAGGGAAATAAAATATATAATAATACACACATTGAGAAGACATTTAAGACTTGAAAGGAGATACTGATGTATCAAAGGAGTTCAGTGTGTGTCCGATATTAATATAGCAGATCATAGCTCTTTCCAGGGCAAACAATCTAAAAATATGCACATTTAATCCCCATCCTGAACCCAGCCCTGACTGTGCAAATTAAACCAACTAGTATAGTATATAATCTAGTATATCTGATTGCACCATGAGCCATCCTTGATGGTCCAGGAAGAAAATTTAGTCTACATTTTATTCACAACTTCTACATATCCTTGATGAATTAGTCCAAACCTTCGTTTTAACCATGTCCATGCATTATTTGTTTTCCTTCCTTCTTCTGCAACCAGAAACTGCTTGTATATCGATATGCATTGATATCCTCACCAGTCAAGTTTTGAGGGGTCTGTCCCCCATAGATGTAGGCCCAGCCCCAGATCTACATCCCCCAGGAGATTTCCTTACCCATAGGCCCCTATTTATTAAAGATTTTCAAGACTTTGTAAACTTTGATAAATCGTGCCCAGTAGGCTTATGGAATTATGTATGCATGTAAGGCTACATACACACGTCAGATGATTCTTGTCTGATAATCGTCTCTGGGCTAGTATCGGACAAGAATCTGGTATGTGTACAGCACTCGTCCTACATCGTTCATGGATCCGTCCTGGCTGATCCATGAAGGATCGTAATGGAATTGAAGGTAAGAGAGCACAGCGGGTTGCTGATCCAGCTTTCTCTCCCCTCCGCTCTCCATAGAACAGAATGATGCTTTATGTGCAGTGCTCATTCGGTCTTTTATCATTGGAAAGGATTGTGAAAGATCCTTTCCAATGACAGTTATTGAACATGTGTATGTAGCCTAAGTCAAAGCTTCCTCTGGCTTCATTTTTTTTTACTTTAATGGTATGTTTTTAAGCCTTTTAAACACACTGTTACAGTTTTGAATTAAAAAGTTGAGCAGTCTACACAGTTGCTGTGCAATGTACCATGCTGCTTTACCTGTTTTACCCTATGGTGTTCTAAAATGGCAAAGCTGACACATACTGTGTTTTCCTCATTTTGCAGCCTGAAGCTTTCATAAAATTCTGTGGAAACAGGACCTTAAGGGTGGAGGGGTTTAGGTAGGATTCTGTAGTCCAGCAGACAAGGCTGACAACCCTGGGTGGGATGTTAGAGCAGCAAAGCCCCTATGTGGACGGGCCAAAAAAATTTGGCAATGTGCCAACTAGTATTTTTCTGTGTTTGCAGTGGAAATTTGCACATATTAAAAGGATTTGCTGCTTTTAGTTTGCTTTTTTAATTTTATAAATATAGCTCTAAAATACAGTTTCAATTTCCATAATGACACAAACTCCCAGATAGTTGGAAGATTTTTTTTTTTTCTCTCAACATTAGTTCATGTTTAAATTTCTCCCTAGTAGATTATTCTAACACATTATTCCCATATTATTTAAAGGCTGTAATAATAATTCTTCTGTGACTGACCAGTATGGAGGGGGAATTAGAAGCATTAGTCACCATTGGTGGTCCTGGAAGTGAAACTAGTCTGCATTTATTTCACACATGATATGTACTGCTATTAAAAGGCGGCTCTTTCCTTCGCACTTCACCGGCTGCAACAGAGAGCCATTAAACCGTCCGTTTCTCTTCCTGGCACACAGCACAGCATTCAGTTGCCAAAATAGCGTATTTGCTGCTGAGAGGGAGAAACCATTCCCCCATGCTGGTGGTCAGTATATGTGTTCTTAATGGAAGCCAGTCAGGGTACTATCCCAAGAAATACCATTGCTTTTAGATTCAGTGTCTGAGCATAATAATAATTAAAAAACAAAATTCAACACATCTTTACAATTTATGCAAAAATACAAAAAAATTCCAGTTTTGCCAAAAATCAAGTTGGTTCTTAATTTTCTGTAGTCAATTGGTAGTCTGTTTTCTATACTGAATTCTCGAGCATCTCTGCCCTGTTTTCCACTGATAGACTAGTGAACTCCTCCCATGTAGTGTATAATATGCAGGAAATTTAAAAATAGCCAGAAGTCCTTATCTGCATATCCCTATCAACGTAGCTGACATGATAAAGGCAGGGAGTGTCTGCACAGAATATATACAAATATTCTTCATATCTTAAAATGTAGCTTTTTTTAAAGTGTATATACACTCAACAATTAACTTTTCATATTTGTTCCCTTGTGATCTGTTAACAATAAATTGAAACCAGTGATCCTGCCAGAAAACTTGTAAGCGAAGGCTACATACACACGTGCATAATTGTCGTTGGGAAGGATCTTTCACGATCCTTTCCAATGACTGCACAATGCATGAATGAGCGCTGTACATACAACACCGTTCTTCTCTATGGAGAGGAGAGGTAGATAACGATGGAGTGGCACCTGCTGCGCTCTTTCCTTTTTACTTTCCTTATGATCGTCCGTGGTTCTGCCAGGACGGTCGTTCGAACGACAAGTGCTGTACACACACCAGATTCTCAAGAACCATCTGACGTGTACGTAGCCTAATACTTCCTACACTGTCTATTGTCATTTAACATTATTCTTAGCTATCTCTGTGGAGGACAGGAGGCTTTCCCCTTTCCTATCTGATTCTGACAACTGCCTCTTCCTACTTACACTGCAACAAATGAGTGTTGTCACTGTAGAGTAGCGTTATTGGTAGTCACAAGATGAAAATAAAGAGAAAAGTTTGGGGAAAAAGTCAGCTAAAGCTGCCACCTCATCTAAGGACTAGTTAGCTGCAATATTTTACATGTTTGTATTTGTCTATAACATTTAAATAAGGAACCTCTTTAAGAAAATACTGCGTAATGTCATTCATTCTTAGCATAACATACAGGCATCACCTAGGGCGGTCTATATGAAGACGGAAACCCATCAACAAGGCATTTTAACATTTGCATGACTCCTCCAAAATGCTAGCACTTTGCTTGCATCCAAGTTCTTTAAAGGAGTACTAGTCGGTGCTGTGATTTCACCTTGCAGGTCCTTTCCATCAGACATGACCTGCCTGCATAGCATAGGTAAGCATAGAGACCAAGTGGTAACATCGCTGTGCCTAAAATAAGTTGTGTAATAAAAACAGAAGTTTTGTTCCAACACATAGCATGCAGATGAGCTGGAAGGGAGGAACCACGGAAGTTAAATACAAGCATAATAAACTTTGGGTTTAGCCTTTTCCCGCTCCAAACCAAAAAAAAAAATACCCTGGTGATTTTACACACTTAACAGTTTGTTATTGCCCATTACTAGCACCCATAAGTCTTCAGTTCACATTTTAGGATCCCCAACACAGAGTAAAAAAACTTAATTGACCTATGAATAGAACTGGGCCTCTCGTCACATCTCCCAAAACAAATAAATGCAGAAACTTTGTGTTCTTTCCACACTGGCAGCTCTACATGTTTGCACCTCATTGTGCAGACTTATTCCAGCAGATCACAGCTCATTATGTTATTGGAAACATTTGCTGGAAGTGGGAAGTGTTTTCTGCCCTTTGCAAAAAAAAAAAAATCACTGAGAATTTTAAATTTGGTTTTTGTCTTGCAGAGTCGGCAGCTGGAGTCCGAGACGGGCACCACGGAAGAGCACAGCCTGAACAAAGAGGCACGCAAATGGGCAACTCGAGTGGCGAGGGAGCATAAGAACATCATCCACAGCCAGCGTGTAGGTATAGTAGAAGCATGCCAGGGTTCTTTTGCTATTTGTCATGCCCTGATGCTTTTATGAAACCTCTAGGTGCTTTATATATATTTGTTTTTCTTTCCAGGATTTAACAGGATTCAATTTCAGCTGTTTTAGCAATGATAGGGCGCAGTGCTCCTATTGCCTTTAATTCGTTACTATTGGCCTGTGAGGCAGTTCATCATAGCGATGGGCTCATCAGAGTCTGTACAGATGGGAAGAGAGTGAGCTGACTCCCAAACTGCCAGGAAATTCTGGTGCTTTGCCTGAGCACAAGTACCTGGAAATTGGTGGGAATTTGGGCACTGGTACCTGCTTGCAGGGGCCTGCAAGCAGTGCCTACCTAGTCAAAGCAAAGCTACAGGTTCTCTTAATATAGCAACATTTGACCCTCACAATTCCCTGCTGGAGAGAAACGTTGAGTCCAAACCTTGTGTAAGCTCCAGGGGTCATCTCCATTCTTCTGCATGTGACTAGCCAATTGCCAAGCTGGAATTTTGCATTGTAAGAATGGATGAATTGAAAGTAACGTAATCTCTTTCCCTAAAAATACCTGCATTATTTTTTGGTGGTTCCCTGGATAGAGGGATAGAAAAGTACTTTGATGGTGGTTAGGAGTTTGGTTGTTTGGTCATGCATGGTCATAGAGGGAGCCATCATTTGCTCTTTCCAGTTACCTAAATGACAATAATCACCACCTGGGTGTATTCGTTTCCATCTGCACTGTATTAGTAATAACCAAGTCATAGCCCAACTCATTGCCAGAAATGTACATTTATGTTCAGCATATTATGTAAACATATGTCATGGCAATGAGCATTTTTTTTCCTGCATTTGACATGGTCATGGAACACACCTCAAACATGGATCAGCAAAATTATATTGACTGAGCAGAGTTTAAAATTTTCACTTGACCTGCTTTGCATTGAGTTTCTTTAGAACAGAGCATGCCCTCTTACAATGCTTCTGAACTACAAGCAAAGGTCATATTCTGCATTTTTCATTCAAATACAGCTACCTGCATGCATTTGGCCTTTGTCAACATAACCCCTCAAACTGCTTAAAATGCAAACAACAAAGATCTCATATTTTACGTGCAGCGCTGTGTAATATGTTGGCGCTATATAAATACTGTTTAATAATAATTTCTGCCCTGCTGAAGAATGTAGCACAATTTTAGCACAATTTTGGGCATTGATCAGTACTTGTGGTACTGTGTAAATGTGTAAATGAGGTTAGGTAGTCTGGTTTTAATTTGCAGAGAAGGTTAAGAAGTTATCGAATACAGAATCCTAGGTTACGGGGTCACTTTATCTAGTACTTTGTTCCCCTACAGGCCCTGGATGATCTGGAGTGTCAGAGTACGCCGCCTTCAGAGCAGGGCCGGGCAGAACTGGAGCAGAAAATTGAAGAAGCCAGAGAAAGTATTCGCAAGGCGGAGGTACGAAGAAAAAAATCTGAAATGTATTAACTTTTGTGTGATTCACTCTGCATTATATATTGAATACATCTGCATTTCATTTACATTTTTACTAAAATGTCAACTTAGTAAAGTGGGATTTTTACAGCTTTCCAAGGTACAACTGAGAATCTGTTACTAAGATGATACTCACTACAGGTTTCTTTTAAAGGTGTTCTGAATTCCAGATAATAAGTAAATACACATGTGAAATACATACCGTGTATGTGGGATGTTTTATTTATTCAAGTCTGTGACCTTGCTTTGCCACATGACACTACTACTAGTAACATAGAGATCAGGAATAGACAGGGAAAGGAGAAGCAGCAGACTGATGAGCTTATCTCTCTATTCTTCTGATGTCTGAATGCTCCTTATTGGCGCGTGAGCACTGCGGTGCAGCTTTTTGAGCTGCTTCTTAACTCTGCTCTGTAGAGAACTGTGAGAGGCTTATACCAGGTCATTTTCAGGTTCTGCTTGTATTAAAAATACATTTAATAATGTTTTAATAAATACAGAGCTATATATATTTTTTTTATTTGCATGAAATTTAGCTTTAAAGAGACTCTGCCATAAGGAGTGAATCCCAAACAGATGCAGGTTTGTAGTCCACAAAGATGTACAATTTTGCAGCAGCCTCCCAAATCTCCTACCATGACAGAATACCAATTTTTTCTGATAAGCAGAGCAGTTGGCACTTTTTGTTGGTTCTGAAACTTTCCCACCACTTCTGGTCACTTTCACATTCCTGTTGGCCAGTCAAAGTAGTGATCTAGTAGGAACATGGGGCCAAAGCTTAGGGAAAGTTTAAGGCTATGTACACACGCCAGATGATTCTCATCCGATTATCGCCTCTGGGCTGATATTGGACAAGAATCTGGCATGTGTACAGTTCTCATCTTCCGTCGTCTGTCCTGGCAGATCCATGAATGACAAACAATCATAATGAAAGTGAAGGGGAGAGAGCTGCTTCATCATTCGCTGTATGTACAGCGCTCATTCATGCATCCTAGACATGACATTCTATTCACATTTCTTACCATTAAGAGACAAATAATATATGTACTTTACAGCAAAAGTAGACATATCCTTTAAATTCCTGTACCGTTTCAAATATTTTGCTCCAATTATATCAAGATCTGTCTGAAATCCTATATGGGTAATAATTGCTGTATTGTGCGCAGCCACCCCCGACCCAGAGAGTCATAAAGTTTTTATTAGGAGATTCTCGCAGCTCGTTTAGCATTGTGATAATAAAGCGTCTGCTGATTTATGGGCCAGCTAAAGTCAGTTTCCGATGATTCTGCTCACAGCTTTTGTTATGTTTGTGGTGCTCAGACACACAGAGATCGCGCCAGCCGCCTTTCTGCTTACATGTGTCTCCTTCTGCTGCACTTTAATTAAGATTTAATTAGTATTGTTACAAAATAGAAGTAATTATAACCTCCTGCTGCACACACATTCATTTTGAGAGAGCTGCAGCTATTTCTTTGGCCTTAGTGCACTGGTTGGCCGCAAAATCCGGGTTTTTCTTGAAATGGACCTGTCGGGGGGTTTGCATGATTTGCAGAATAACAATGTTGTTCAAGCAGGGACTTACAATTTATCTGCTATTTATTACCTTTGTTAAAGGGGGTGTGCTATGCTTTTATTAAATTATGTACATATTAATATTCTTTTGTGTACCATTTAGTATTAGGCATTTGTCTCCTTCAAAAACGCTTAAAGCAGTTCTGTAGGCAGTGGGGTGCCGCTCCATCGTTTTCCCCTTACCCTCGCTATAGAGCAGAACGGTGCTGTATGAACAGCGCTTGTTATTGCATCGTACAGTCCTTTGTCGTTGGAAAGGATCGTGAAAGATCCTTTCCAACATCAATTATTGCACGTGTGTACACAGCCTTAGTCACCTAGTAGAGTAGTGGAAGACAGGCATGTGTATGCTCCACCAGGAGATCCAAGTTGAGCTTACTTTGAGCTGTCTTTTCCCACTTGCCATGAATAAACAAAGCTGTAGAAAAGTAATAGGCAGTGTGTGGTACTTTAAATGGGGACTTTTAGGTCAAATCATAGCTTTACCAGGTTCACTTTATATATAAATAGATATAATTCTATTTGCATAATACCCTATTAAGGGTAAGTCAGGTAGGTTACTGGCCCTGGGCTCATTAATATTATAATATGGCTGCATCTCTGTGTGTCATATACTCTTAATCTTTGCTAAAACCTCTTAAATGAAGAATCCCATCTGTAAGCTGTATAGGCCCGTTTCTCTGTAGGATGATTCCCCTGGGCATAATACAGCTGGTTTAATTAATATTTTAAAATAATTGTACCCCTGGAGGGGAATGGTTTTCCAGCCTGCTCAGTCCTCATGGAGTAATCATGTGTAATCGCAGATATCTGTGTTCATTGTAATCACGCACGTTTTGTAGTTTTTCCATTGCTCCTGGTCACTGAGTTTTGAAATGTGTTACTTCAGGGAAGTGTTGCCTCCATTGGGAAATGGATGGGTGTTTTAAAGTGTATGATAACCCTAACCCATCCTCTTATAGGTTGATTTATTAAAGGAGTAGAGCATGTTCACTGAGACAATTGGGAAGCTGTGCAAAAAGAAAATGGTTTTACTTATATGATTGGGTACTCTTTGCAAATTTTCATTTAGTTTTACTTCATTCACTAAGCTAAGTGATCATGCTCTACATTGGTAAAATTGACTCCAAAGAGCATTAATGGAACACTACGGTCAAGTGCAGACAGGAGTTGAGCTTCTTGGTGTCTGATATTTAGAGCTGTGCAATGTGCAGAATAGCAGAGATGAGCAGACGGCGTTCTCCTTACATCTGTAAGCTGATCTTCATGCTTGGTTAGATGGTGAGGTTTTTCCCAAGGAAACCTTCTCACCTTTTAACCCTTCTGAATTATCCAGCAATTAGACATTCTACGAATTGAAGATCAGACAGTAGTTGAAGAGAGTTAGGTTTCTCTGGTGTAATATTTGTTTGTTCGTTCAGACATATATCTATAGCTAATTCAAAATCAATGGCAACAAATAAGTAAATTATTTTTGCTAACAAATCAATGCTGAAATTATTTTTTAGCGTTTTCCTCTGGAGGCTTCACGTGCCTCCTGCATACCATGAGTGATCATGGATTCAGATGAGCACAAATCAGCCAAAACAATAAAAATGCTGGTAGGTAAGATATATGTTATTGATCATCCAGTTCCAGCGGCATCTGTCAAGGGGTAGACTATATATATAGCGGCAAGTGAGCAGTCAGTTTTTGGAAGTGATGTGTTAGAAGCAGGAAAAATGGGCTACTGTATCTAAACAACTTTCATAAGGGCAAAATTGTGATGGCCAGGTGACATCTTTAAAAGAGCAGGTCTAGTGAGATATTCCCAGAATGCCGTACTCAGTACCTACCAAAAGTTGTGCGAGGTCAGACAATTTGTAATTCAGCAACAGAGTCCTTGATGCCCTAGGCCAAGGTTCCTCCAGAGTGCACAACTTGCTGTAAAACTTTAGGCTGAGCAAAAGGGCAAAGGTGTCAGAGTGCAGTGCATTGCAGCTTGGTGCATAGTCACACACCTGACAGAATCCCCCATGCTGACCTGTGTCCACCTTCAAAATCACCTACAGTGGGCAAATGGTATTCAGAATTGAATCATGGAGCAATGGAATAGGGTGACCTGGTCTGATGAATCATAATTTTTTTGACCATGTCATGGCTGGGTGTTGTATACATGGTTTATGTAGGAAAGACATGACAAAATTGTGGGAATAACACAGTCCAGCAAACTGGCAGTAAATCTTTATACAATATCTCATCTCTTGTGCCCACATGAGCAGACTTTTCTATGTTTGAATACAAAGCTAAAGTGCCTGCGATGGTTTTTTCTGCATGAATAGAGCCAGCTGAAACTGCACCATCAGCGGAATTCACGGCAGAGTGCAGACAGCATTTTTATTTTCTATGTCGCGTTTCATTCCCTATCTGCTTTATTTCCAAACAAATAACTGTGAATCAAAAAACAAATTATGAATTAAAAAGTACAATTGTAGAATAAAAAAAATCTTTTTAAGCTTGTCTCCATGCAAAGCACTGCACAGGTTTACCTAAAATCGGAACTAAGTGAAAAGTAATAGCTTTCATTGGCTCGCTCTTCCGCTTTTTCATCTCCTACTCTTAATTCTGCATAACCTGCAAGAATTTGATAGCAATCAAGTATACAGAACTGCAGTAATGTGTGTATTTTATTTTATACCTGGCATTCAGCTTTAATGTCCCCCTACAAAGTAACACATTTTTTATTCTGTGTTTCCCACAGATCACCAAACTGAAGGCTGAAGCTCGCCTTGATCTCTTGCGACAGATTGGGGTGTCTGTGGACACGTGGTTAAAGAGCGCCATGAACCAGGTTATGGAAGAACTGGAGAATGAGCGATGGGCCAGCCTTCCCACCATGATCAACAACGGATCTTCACACTTGGTAAAGTGGCCTTCTGGACAACTGTTTTATATTATCATTGAGCCATCTTTGCCAAATTAATATTGTGGTTGGGACTGAGATTCCCCAGAAGACTTCTATCATGACTCAGTCAGTAATGTGCAGCAAGCATCCTTGCTAAATGAATGCCCAAAAACATGTTTGGGGATGCAGAACCCGGTCACAAAGAAATGCCTGTTCGCTCTAAAGCAGTGGTCGCCAACCTTTCAGATTTTATGGCCCTCTAAATTCATAATTTAAATTCCCAAGTACCATTAATATGAATTTTATTAAAAAATGAAAATATATTTGTAAACCAATGATCTTCCTAATGGTGCCTGATGAGGACTGTGGAGGCTCATTGATCATTGATCAGCTCACAGTTAAGTGAAGTATTACTATTGTTACTATTAGTTGCATTATCTTTGGTATTACTAAGAAATGCAAAATATTTGTTTGCTTTTTCTCACTCAGTATGGGTTTATTTAATTGGAATCCAGAGCCAAACAAGAAATGATAGTTATCAAAGTCAAACTATTTTGATGCTATTAAATTTAACAGCGCTGCATATTATGTTGTTGCTATATAAATCTTGTTTAATAATAATAACAGTTAAAGAAAATACACAGTTAAGGTCATACTTAGCTAAAAGTGCAATCTCAGAAATAAACAAGTAAAATAAAACAATCGAAACAGAATCGGTATTCGCAGAGTAACCGACTGTTAGTCGAAACAATACTGAAGCATACGGCTCGGCAACGGTTGCCTCCTACAACTTGACCACACTGACGTCATGCTGCGCCTTCATTGGTTTTCCATCTTTAGTACAGTTCGTGCAATAATATAAAGATGAAAATTGCCATTCACAATATAATTAATTTATTAGAATATTCTTTTTTTTATTATTATTAAAACATAAAAATTGCAAATAATGTCCAAATTTTTCTGTGGACCACCAAAATTTTCTCACGGACCACTGGTTGGCGACCACTGCTCTAAGGCAGAATGGTAGAGAAAAGTTAAAACAGATCTCCTCTGAGGATTCTTTTTCACATTTTTGTCCTCTATACCCAAGATTTCTGATTCTGCATTGCCTGTGTAGACTATTGTCACACGCAGCCATGGTTGTGTCTCAGCTGCCGGGTGACACCAGCACCCAGCGATGTCTGTCACCCTTCCAACTGGCTTCCTCACGCCAGACACAATGAGTTGTGTGGTGCTGGTAACTGCAGCAGGTGCCGAGGAATGTGAGCGATTCAGAGCGTTTTGTTTACTGCCATCTGGTCATCATGGCACAATCTGTTTATTTTTCACAAAGGCTTTAGTGATGAGAAATATTTACATCCATCATGAATGTTGGCAACGTGACATTTTCAACAGATGGATGAAGCTTGCGTACCATTTTTCAGTTCATTGTGCATCAATTGTTAGCTCTTCAGGAAAGCTATCATTGTGCATTGTAAAACAATACCATAAGTGGATCTACAAGACCCACTTACTAAAGCGTTAATATATTGAAGTCCAAACCTGATTTTTTTTTTTTTTTTTTTGGGGGGGGGGGTTTAATGCTGTATGACCATTATCATCACCTCGTCTAAATGTGTGAGAAAAAAGTCTACATTTTGAGTTCATCAGAACAGGAATGGTAGTGAAGTTTTCTAATGGG
This sequence comes from Pyxicephalus adspersus, assembly GCF_032062135.1. NCBI lineage: Eukaryota > Metazoa > Chordata > Amphibia > Anura > Pyxicephalidae > Pyxicephalus > Pyxicephalus adspersus. The sequence continues at coordinate 9,777,023 of NC_092858.1, read as the reverse complement.
AAAGTTTGTTATTAGACAGTAAATATGAATATTTATTCAGGGTTTGATCTGTGTTTATCCCAAACATAATAAAATTCACTTACACTTGCCTGGTTTACTACTTCTGTAGCAAGTTTTTTTTTATTCTTTACCCTTTTAGTAAAATAAAACTTTCTAAAGTTAGTTTTAAACTTTTCTCATGCTTTTTTAATGCCATGACCCTGTTCGTTTGATATCACCATCAAATACAATTCATGTCCTCATAAACCTTATTTATTGAACTGTATTTAAAGGTTTCTGTGGTTCCCACCACCTTTGTCTGTCCCTGAAGAATGTATGTACTGGGTTCCTGCCGTGTCTCTTGATATGTTTATTCTATTAGACATTTCACTATTTTGTTGCCCTTCTCTAGATTCATATCTTATCTATATCTTTTTGTATTAACAAAAAAAGAATATCTTTAAATTGTTTGGGTTTTTGTAGTGGCATAAAACATTACAAAACAATTTTTTTTGTTAATAAAAATTCTAATGTGGCTTTATATATAAACACCTTACATTAGGGAAACCAATTTAAATGATTGGAGTAAAAGGAGAGATAAAAAGGATATATTTTTGTAAATAAGGTCTTCAAAAGTGGTCACAGTACTCCAAATTATGTGAACCTGCATTTAACCTAATCTGACTTTTTGTTGACCTGCTTTTACCAGTAGCTGATCACCTAAAGGTTTCCTCATACTGCTTTTGCAGTCCCATTGGCTTTGTAGCACCAGAGACATTCAAGTAAAGCTAAATAATAGCTGATCACCTAAAGGTTTCCTCATACTGCTTTTGCAGTCCCATTGGCTTTGTAGCACCAGAGACATTCAAGTAAAGCTAAATAAAAGAGCGTGTAACTATAGTTCTGTAACTTTTGTAAGTAATAATAGTTTGAGACAGAATGTTTCAATTCTTGAGCTAGTCCAGTTGTGAATGATTAAACCCATATACAGCTCATCTGCCTCCCCATCTTTGGGGCACAATATTCTTGAGCTGTTCAGTCCAATTACATGTCCTCCTCTGGTCTACTATATCCACCTGTCTCTGTTCCATTGTAAGGTGCTGTCTTCCTTCTTACGATGTTTAGCCATCTTGATTCATGGGACCAGGATGACATCATTCCCATACAGGCATGCCAGGAGCTCAATCAGACCCAACATTATTATTATTATTATTATTATTAAACAGGATTTATATAGCGCCAACATATTACGCAGCGCTGTACATTAAATAGGGATTGCAAATGACAGACTAATACAGACAGTGATACAGGAGGACCCTGCCCCGAAGAGCTTACAATCTAGTAGGTGGGGGAATTTCACACACAAAAGGATGGGAAATATGTAGTGTGGGAAGTAGTGATGGTTTCAAATGACAGAAGAAGCCGGGTAGGCAAGTTTGAAAAAAAGGGTTTTGAGTGCTCTTTTAAATGAGCAGAAAGTAGGAGCAAGCCGAATAGGACGAGGAAGACCATTCCAGAGACTTGGAGCAGCTCTAGAGAAGTCTTGTATCCGTGCGTGTGATGAGGTTATGAGTGGCACAATATTCTTGAGCTGTTCAGTCCAATTACATGTCCTCCTCTGGTCTACTATATTCACCTGTCTCTGTTCCATTGTAAGGTGCTGTCTTCCTTCTTACGATACATGGGCAGGGGAAGCTGGCAACAAAGGCTGGGCTGCACATGCAGTTCTACAGAGCTCAGGCTCTTGCTTGTTGTAATGCCCTGCCTGGTCCAACAGTTCTAAAGTTTAACTTTAGTTCCACTTTAAAGTACTCCAGTGCTGCAGAAAATGGTACAACATGGTGTTGCATCTTTATCTGTAGCATTCTTGTGTGATATCAGTGTGACCTCTCAGGGGTAGTAACCTTAATGCCCTAGGTTTACAGCAAGTGTGTTGAATGAGGCTGGGTGTCATGCAACCTGAAAGACCTGCAACAGCAGCGACAGCATGTGAGCTTTTAGGGGACAATACCAGTTTTTAGTATTGTAGTAATGACTTTTTATCCTTAGCTAAGTAGTTTTAAATGTGTTTTATGATATGTGAGCTAAGCTTTAAAAAGAAATTAGTTTAAATTGCTCACATACCAAAGCAGGGGGGATCATAAAATGCAGGTCAGGGTTTTCCCAGGGTGTGTGTGACCTCTATTAAAAGCATCTATCATACGTTAAACATTAGGAATTGTAGCTAGCGTTAACTAATAGCTTGCGTGATGCATCGCTGATAATCATCCGCCAGGTAATGGGAGGCATTAGGCAATATACATCACAGGTCTCGCTCTATTACCCATTCCCTCTTCTGCGAACATGTAAATAAGACGTCTGTGCAGGGAACCTTGTCTATTATCTGTCCAGGGTTTTGGTTATGCTGGTAAGTCAGCGCTGAACATGTACACTTTGCTTTGTTATTACCTAGAGTCCTTTAATTATCTCCACTAAATGGCTTGTATTGTCTTATCTTTCTAAGTAGTAACCATCATTCTAAATTAAATACCCTTTGCTTAGAGAAAACAGCACAAAATAATTGCTACCAATAAGTATCCGTGCTTGCAGACAAAGTTTAGGTTAAAAAATAAATGAATGGAGCACAAACACCTTCCGCTATTTGGGTGCTGGACAGCTTTTCCCGCAGGGCGTGCCAGATGCCGCTATTGACATTGAGTGGTGAGGTCATAGATGCCCGGCCAAATTGGCAGGGTGGGTAAACTTGAAAGTGACTCAGTAATTTGCCTCCAATGCTGTATTTGTTTCTGGCAATAATAGTATTAAACAAAGGCACCAGGCCATTAAGACAGCAGTGCCATCTGCATGTTCTAAAATAAAGCCTGGATGCAATTACAGTCATAGAGAAATTGGTTATTACATAATTTAGAACCACTCCAAATAGTTCACAAAATTCAGGTACTGAATGGCTTCAGCAGCCATGTACAGTGTTGATTACTACAAGGGAGGAAATATAGAATAAAATACCCTTAGCACAAGGCATCTCCTCTTACAAACCCTCAACCCTTACTCACTATTCCATATCTCCTTTCATAGTGTGTGCTACTTCCCCCACCTATTAGATTGTAAGCTCTTCAGGGCAGGGTCCTTTCCTCCTCCTGTGTCACTGTCTGTATCTGTCTGTCATTTGCAACGCCTATTTAATGTACAGCACTGCGTAATATGTTGGCCCTACATAAATACAGTTTATTAATATAGTAAATTTACAGAGTGCAGGAAGGAATGGGTTTATAGAGGGCAGCTACCTGTTGCACATGTTTAAGGGGGTTGATTTTGTTATTGTGGTCCTTCACCTTGCTTCAAAAACCCAGGCGGTAAAATCTGAACTTCTTTCCACTTGTAGGTCATTGACTTTTAAACTTGTTTTTCTGCTGCAGATCATTTTCTGTGTTTGCTGTTCTCAGACGTAGTAAAAGCATATTCCCAGACTCTGTACCTAACTGTATAATGTAAATAGTGGTTTCTATCCTTATGTTGCATCTAATTAATGCAGAACTTCTGCAGCCGCTTTTTACATCCCCTTCTTGTCTACATGCACTCCAGTAATGGCTGCATGGCATTTTTCAGCTAAGTCTTCATTTTGTGACAATAGTGGACCATCCCTTTGCAATGGCACAAGTATTTGCACGCCATGTGACAGACAAAAATTGTTACTACCCTTTAACGGGAAGTATGTAAACATGACATGCATAATATCACCAGGTGTTATATTAGATAAAGCTTAAGTATCAAAATACCTTTGGAACCATATTACCATGGTAAAGTTTACATGCGATTTAAGTTATTGGGCTTGAATATAATTGAAGGCTTCATTCATGGATTATTGCATGCATTGGTGCACTATGGTGACATTCATTGTGAACAAACTTTTAGTTTGCTGCCTATGCATCGTGAAGGGCACCTTAAAGCACCCATTTGCTGAAGGCTCACATTGGATTCCTTTTAACTGTCTTTTGGTTTCTGTACAGGGAACTACGGATCTAGATAGAGATGACGGCGAGGAGCATGAAGACAGTATGGACGCCTTTGACGACAGCAGCTCAAGTCCTTCTGGGACACTAAGGAATTATCCGTTAACCTGCAAGGTCATCTACTCATATCAGGTTGGTTCTGGGCTCTTCCACAGGCCACATATACCCGCAGGACCTTTGTAGTTTAGGGAAATGGACGGATACTTCAGTGTGTGTTTTATAAGCTTAAAGATCAAAGTTTGATGCATAAAGTTGCATTATCAAACTGTAGAGAAACAGATGGATTGAAAGAATAGACTGGGGAAAGATTGAAAAATAATCATGAAATGTTCTTATCTATCTGTTATTTGACTGTTTAAAAAATAATTTTAAAAGAAATCAAACACAACAGGAATCTTTATTGGTTAAATTTGGTGCTCAGTGTGAAATGTCATACATAAAAAATCATAAGGAATAAAACATAACATCAAATTAAAGCAGTCAATTCCTAATTAAACCCTTCATATCACAAAGCTATATGTTAATTGACATGATGTGGTTCTTTTTAAACATAAAAATCTATATGGTGACTTAACTAGGTCTTAATGTATATGTTGGGAAAACACATCTGTATTTACAGTTCTATCCTCCACAGAGTTTTTAATGTAGTTCTACCAGTTTTGTAATCTATATATTTAGGCCTCCCTGTGGATCTCTGTTATTTGGTAAAGATGTTGATCCCGATCAATTACCCAATGACAAGCCTGGAGAAAGACAAGTTACACCGAAATATACAAAGCTAAACCTGGAAAGGGTGGTGTAATCTTCCTTTGCAGCATAGCAAGCACATCTTTACCATAAGATTAGCTGAGCAGAAATTACTTTAGTATTTAATCTTTCACATATGTGCATTTTTTACAATCTATGTAAAATCTTTGTTTTTTTATAACTTAATTATATACTGTACTTGGCAGAGGTCTCCCACAGCAATATAGGTTATCTAAAGAGACTGCACAGCAGAGCCATTTGCTTTGCAACTCACATTGGTAAGGGAAATGTCTTGCTCAGATGACTCCTTAAAGACTTTCAGCCTATCTAAAACAAAAACTGATCATGCTAATGATGTGAAAAGATTAGAATGCCACCTGCTGGATGATAAGATTTCATCATAATAAGATATATATTCTATGGGAATTCTGTAGCTGAAAGTGAGGCCTGTCGCTAGGCTTTTAGTGATCATTTAAAAGTTACTGACAGTTGCATTTGACATGTAGTTGACCTCTTGTTCACCTTCATTTTCAGCAGTATAAAGTTGTATGGGTATGCAAAACCCATTCAACTAAACAAAAGCCTTACACAGGTTGTTAGTGTTCTGTCACTACTATTACACAATAAAATCTTTGCACACGGTTTGTTGCCCCTTCTTCCTTCATACAGTTCCCAAATTATCCTCCTGCCTTGTTGGCGATCTTGGAGGAGATTAGACTTAAACGGCATTCAGTGAAACAACTTGATATTGGAACACTGCTGAGGATAACATTTGCTACTTTTTTTCTTAAATTTTGCTGTAAAACAAAAAAAGCTTTGGCCATACAGGGTGAAAAAGTCAGTTTTGATAAGGTGTATCATATGGCAAAGGTGCATTGTGAAAGGAAAGTAAACAGGATATAGAAGAAATGTGATGAGCACCTCCTATTTCTCTTTGGCCGGAGCATATAGATCAACTGATAAATGTCTTGTGTCTATTCTTTATAAATTCCTCTCCTCTGATCACTCCCTTTTTATTTTAGGCATCGCAGCCCGATGAGCTGACCATAGAGGAGCATGAGATGCTAGAAGTTATAGAAGACGGAGACATGGAAGATTGGGTCAAGGTATGTAAACTCAATTGTAATATTGTAGACTGGATGTACAAATGTATGGGGTCCCTGAAGCTTTGTTTACAAAGCTTATAAAAGGATTATTTTTAAAAAAGAAAAAGAAAAGTGAGTTATTTATAGCTGCATCCAGTGAGATTAAAGAACTAGTCACACAGCGAATCCTTGTATAAAGCTTGTGAATTGAGTCTCTTGTAATTTGCTGTCAAACAAGTCATCTTCTAGTTTACTTTGATGTTTAAAGACAACAAGCAATTTGGGGACTTTTTTATGTAGGGTGCTTACCGGCTAGCTGACAGTCTAATATTTCTTGCATATTCAAAGGTGAGCACACATTGAGTAAAATCTATTTACAATAGCAAATTGTAAATACATGATAAAATGAGCAGCTAAAATAGCCAATATGTGTGCAGGTAATACTTCAAGGAAAGAGAAACATATTCAGTAACCTGGAGGGATTTTGATGTGTTTCACTGTGCTGATAAAGTAGTCTGCTGAAGGAGCAGCACCTTGAAATGCAAGAGTGTGGGCATTATGTTAATTTCACAAAGTGAGTGAATGTGTGTGTTTGGAGGCATGTACAGGTAAAAACATTTCTCTGTCCTCTAACCTTCCAGGGCACTCCACAACTTTCTTTTGGGAAATTTATTGGAGCTCTGTAAGCCTCAGCCTAATTATGCTGGTGAAGTAAGGGAAGAGTGCCTGGTATTTTTGCACTTAAAAAAAATGTCTTTGGGCTCTATGGATTAGCCATGCTTTGATGTATCTTGTAGGAGCTTGTGTCCTTCCAACAACAACTTTATATCTTTATCCCTTCCAGGCAAGAAATAAATCAGGTCAGGTAGGATACGTGCCTGAAAAGTACCTCCAATTTCCCACATCCAACAGTCTGCTGAGCATGTTACAGTCGCTGGCTGCCTTGGACAGCCGATCCCACACATCCACCAACTCGAACGACGCCGAGATGGTCTCTGGAACCACGAATGGCGATGCAAGTGGTAAGTGCTTAGAAGATCTCCATCCACCAGGGTCCTGTGCTTACTAGCTGCTTTTAATTTAATGTGCAAAATCCCTTAAGAATCTGTGAAAACCTACTTATCCTTTCTTAGTTTTATGTAGCTGTTTTACAGTGACCCCTGTATATGAGAGATCTGCCCTGTGGTTGAATCTGTGAATTTGGCTATGCAACTATTTAATGGTTGTTGCTGCTGTTTACAGGATAAGTTTGCCTCATAAGAAAAGCAACTGAAATTCCTGAAATTTTCATCACAGGGGTTTTCAATATTTGTAAAGGGAAATAAGGAGTTGTTATTATTACTAAGAATCAATTTAACACCAACATATTACGCAGGACTTTTTAGAGTTTATAGTTATGTCACTGACTAATCCTCAGAGAAGCTTACACTGTAATATTATTATTATTATTTAATATATTTAGAGCACCAACATATTACAGTGACACAGGGGGAGGAAAGGTCCCTGCCCTGAGGAGCTTACAATCTAAGAGGTGGGGGAAGTAGTATGCCTTATTTATTGTAAAGTCTCTAACATGGGAGCAGCTGGGGATTGGGATCCCTAACCGACCAATAACTTTTTGGGATGCAAGAGAAGACTGGAGTACCTGGAGGAAACCAATGCAAACACAGAGAGAACATAAATAATTAGAATCTGAGTGCTGCAAGGAACCCATACTAGTCACAGAAAATTGCTAGTATTATCAATAACTAATAATTGGCACAGTCAGTTATTAGCTCATAACTTTTCTGGCTGCAGGTTTCTTGTCAGGTAAAACTAAACTTAATTTTACTTTAATGTTTTGTTTATTAAAAAGAGAACAAATAAGAGCATTTGTTTTAATGTTGATGGTGTTTGATCTTGCAAGGGATTTATTTTTCCTGCAATCCTAGCCTGTTGTCATTCCCTCTTCCTGTTTCCCCAGTGTGTTTTGTGAAAGCACTTTATGATTATGACGGCCAGACGGAAGACGAGCTGTCATTTCCCGAAGGAGCCATTATCCGGATCCTGAACAAGGAGAACCAGGACGACGACGGTTTCTGGGAGGGAGAGTTCAACGGTCGCGTTGGTGTTTTTCCATCTGTGTTGGTGGAGGAGCTGGCAGCGTCTGAGAATGGGGATTCCCAGTGGATAGAAGACATTCAGGTGAAGTCCGCATTGACTTACTTTCTACACAGCTAATAAAAGTGTTGATTTGTTACAGAAGTAAACAAGTTGCTCTTGTGTTTAATGCCACAAGCTTCCGATCTTCTTACCCAAAATTTAAAATTAGTTTGAAATTACCCCAATTTTACTGCACACTGAGCTGCTCACGATGTGCTTTAGAAACTGCAGCAAGCAATTTCATTACATGACAGTCTGTACAACTGTGCAAGACTTAAAGGAAGGCTGGACAGCAGATTTTAGTTAAATAAAAAGATGACATTTGGTTGTTTTATGGTGTTGCACAATCCATCATTATTATCACTGTTTATGATGTGTGATATTTGAATTAGAAAAGCAGACGTGTATACAATATCAATGTCTTCCTTAAACCATGGTTGTCTTTCTTTTACAGGTATCCCCCTTACCGAAACCCCAAACATCCCTCCCTCCTCTGCCTCTGTATGACCAGCCCCCCACCAGCCCTTTATACAGTCCAGACCAGCCACGGGGGTCTCTGTACTTCCCCCGCTCCCCTTCTGTTACTGGTAAGTAGGAAATACTGCAAAATGCACGTTTGTTACCTGCCAATATATTTAATACAGAGCAACTTTGCCACGTCCCACGTGCCTGCCATAATGTTTTTTTTTTTTTTTGTGGGAAACGTCGCTTTGCAATGTCAGTGCCTTGTAGTTTGCTTTACCGCCTCCTTGTATCTAATGTGCCGATAGCACTGAGAATGAACATCACTACTTAGGTTCCTTCCTAACTGTAAGCTGCCTAAATACCTGTTATCTGCACAACAGAATCTTTTTAAGGTGTAGCATTGAGTGGAAAGCAAACTTTCAAGGCATGGCAGTGTAATAAAGCTACAATTGTGGAACTTACCATCCAATGTTTATTCCAGGGCAATACAAGGGCACACATACAGTGTCGTATTAGTTAATGTCCATTTTACGATCAATTTGGATTTTTATTTGAATTTCGGAGGACCTAGATGACTTAGGTTAACCCTCTAGTCTAGTAGCTGTATGTCAGACAGTGCAACTCACATCCCTGCAGAACAGTTGCTCAATCATTACTACCCAACTTACAAGACTACATTATAAATAAATATACTTTTATATAAATGTATATATGTTTTCAGTTGTCAAACTCATATGTTTTGTATTTTCAGAAAATAACATAAACTTGGAATCCCCTTCAACGTCGCAGCCTCCTCGGATCACACCCGATGGATATCAAGGCAAGCTACGCCCTGTAAGTATTCCTGATACACTTTCAGTTAACTTAGGTGGGATAGTTTTATGCAGTGTTTAATGTGTTTGGGGGACTTACATCCTGGATATTATACACAAAGACCTCAGTCTGTAGTCCGCTTCTACAGGAGTATTTCCCACGTTATATACTAAAAGTCATGGCTAGTTCATTTCACAGTTCAGTTTACTGATTGTCAAATAAAACAGACATTTGATTGGATGCCAGTGGCTTCATTTATCCACTGCCTTTGTAACTCAATGGCAGTGGATGAATTTTAGCAATGAGTTACCAGCTCTGTTTCCTAAGAGCAAGGCTGAGCTAGGTAGTCTCATTCCTTCTCTGCAGAAGGAAATAAAAATAGAAATAGATTAGAAAGCTGCAGAAAGGAAGAGCAAAATCTCACTAATATTGGTCTGGTGATCAATGCCAGTGTGACAATCTTGTCATGTGATATTCAGTGAACGGCATTAAAGGAGACCCGGCCAGTCATCAGCCTGGCCCCCCTTTTTAGCGATGATCACATGACTAATGCCTAATCCATTTTGCTATTCATTAATTGCCAATAATTTCCATTCGATTAATTGCATTTTTATTCTCCCACCTGCAGGTGAGAGCGGCCCCACCCCCGCCCACACAGGCTCACCGGAGACAGCAAGAAAAGGCGGAAGATGTAGAAATTACGTTGGTTTAACAACGGCATCTGCAAAACTGCTGCAATCACGGGTCAAATGCGTCATTTGGTCCGGATCTTTTAGGCACCTTCTGCATGTCAAGATCCTGAGAGGCGGGACTGAGAACACACGATGGACATTTTTGTGCCTTTTTTTGTTTGTTTTTTATGTTTTAATCTAAATGGAATCTGAGCTCCCCAAGTGGACGATAATGGGGTTGTAAGTGCAGTCTCAGGTGCGGTCATAGCAGCGGTGGGTTCTGCTCTAGCACCTTCTTAACAGACAGAAAAACAATAAGATTTTTTTTTTTTTTCTTAGTTTTAACTTTCCTTATTTATGTCCCTGTTTTCAAACATATCCTCCTTAATAGTGAAAATACAAGTTCAGCTTTTTGAATGCCCTGATAGGACTTTAATGGTAGGTTCATTCATTAATCACAACTTTATCCGACATATCAGAATATATCTATGAATGTTATTAGCTTCTCTTTTGTATCGAATGGGGATGCTACTTAGGTTATCCGATTTATTAGGATCTGGGGGGTTGCATTGGAATTTAAATAGAACGGGACTTGTATGAAAGTTGAGGAATCTGTCAGTCATGCCATAGGAAAAAAAGAGAAATTAATGAAAGCCTGTGCCAAGTGATGGATATATGTATGCCATTGCAAAACTCTCCTGATGAATATGCTAGTGGATTCCATATCCAGTGTTGTCCAGAAGTTTTTTTACAAGTGGGCCATGACATGCTTGTTCCAGGTCAGAAAATGGGGTCTTCAGAGCATCCATATGACAGCTGGACTGCCATATTTTTCAGGAGATCACGAATGCCAACATTTGTATTTTTTCCTGGCACAGATTTCCTTAAATGATAATTTTAGTTTCACATACATCCATTCTAGGAGCCAGTAGTGAAGAGGAAATGCACATAGAAAAAGCACAAAAATTTGGGTTTACTGTCCTGACTTGGAGGTACATCCCACACTTTTATCCACAAGATCTCTATATATTGCTGTGTGGCGCTAGTTGTCTCTCTTATTCGAGCTTCGCAATGCATTATTTCATTGCCTGTCAGGTGTTTGTATTCCCCAAGTCTATTTTTCAGTATTTTTTTATTTTTATTCCTCATTGTATACAATTTTCTTTATTTAAAATGTTTTACATTTTTAATCCAATGATTGCTTCAGACTGATAATAGTAAGCCCATGCCTTGTAATTAGCAGGAGCGTGGTCAGCCTTCTGTGTGAGCTCCTCCAGGTAATCATTGAGGAGTGAAGAAGTGCATGCAACAGACTGACAACACTATTGCTTATTCCAAAGAGAGGGGCTTAGCGTTGTCATCCTGGAACATAGTGCTGTTACTGGCCAAGGACCAACTTTGCAATAGATTAACAAAAAAAATAAGTGCAAAAAAGAAAACTGTATACTTTGAGGCTTGATGTCACACATGCTGAAAATAGGTTTTAGGTTTACAAGTGACAAGTAAAGCAAAAGAAATAAAAAGGAGTCATACATTTTAAGCAAATAAATCCTTTCTACCATCCAAAGACAGGAGCTCATTATGGAGGATTATGTTAAAGCTTGTTTGTCAGAGACCAAAAAAAACAAGGGACAGAAATAAGGAAACCGGTTACATTGGTCATACCTGTTCTGTATGCAGCAAGCATTTCCTGATGACGGATGCTATACACCGAGGGCTTGTTCACATCCGAGTCTGAAAATAAGGAGGGAATTCCTTCTCATCAGTTGAACACCATCTCTTGGCTTTGCAATGTAATGTAAATGAGACCTGCTTTCTGTATTTTGCCATCCAGCTCAGTGCTTAATTTTTTTTTAAATGGGTGGAAAGAAATTGTAGATGGGTGGCAGCCCATATATTGTGACCCAACTTCTTTAGTAACCACCCAAAAACAGCCGGGTGGGTACTGAAAAGTGCTGGGTGGTGCACCTGGCAAAAAGGGATGGGGGGAACACTGCAGCTTGGCTGTAATTGGATCCTTAAAAGACACATCAACATTTCCTGGGAGACACATGGGGACTGTTTTAGCCAATCCACTTCTCAAGTTGTCTGGCTGGTACACTGACCAGCAAGGTTTTGAGTTGCTGACCTGTAACAGACATCCCGGTCCACCGGGTGTCCATTTTTGTTCCGGATAAAAGACACAAAATGTTTAAGCAAGCAAGTAAACATGACAGCCAGGAGACCAGCATTTGCAGGCTAAATTGTAGTTATGGCAGTCTTTATATCTTAATCAGGGTAGGTCTGGTGTGTGAACAAGCCCTCAGCCAATGGCTGCTTTGATTTCACCTTGAGATTGCATCTGATGGGGAGCTGCAGAGAGGCGCCTTCCGTATTTTGTACGGGGGGGATATAGACGGTCCTCATAGAATACTTCTATCATGCGTGTTAGTACAGTATATTACTGTGGTCATAGGAATGTGTTTAAAAATTCTTGTCCCCCCCCACCCTCAGTTATCTGTATATTGAAAAAAAAGCTATCCATTGAACTCACACTTCTGCCAAATAGGAATGCCCAGGCATTGCAGGGCAGTGCGACGGCGACCAGCGTTTGCCGAGGAATGGGTCACTTAAAGGGAATTCAGGGGCTGGCTCCTCTTTACTCTCCTGGCAAACAAACTGTTAAGAAAACAAAAAATAAATATATATAATTATATATAAATATGCTGTAAAAACTATGGCTAAATCTAACATTACACCTCTTTGTTGATAATTAATCATTAATTCAGATTCAGCGTAACTAAACATATTTGTATTTAAGCAGCTCATTTAGTTTAGGTGATAATCTGCTGTCCCCCCACCTCCTTTTTTTTTTTATTTCTCCCTACTGAATACACAGCCTGAGACGAAGGGCATCTGAATAAAAAAAATCATATCTGCAGTCGCTGACGTTGCAGCCATTCTGTGTGAAGCAATACTCAGTTTTTCAGTTCACTCTTTCAAGGAAACCATTGTGACTGAAGCAATTTGGAATCGACTAGCGGTGGAGATGGCATTTTGCAGCACAAAATGGTTGCTCGGTTGTGTCTAATGCAAATTTGTACTATTGTTCACTTCCGAACGAATGTAAAGATTGCTATATAACACCAGAAATGCATATCAGATTATCACCTGGTTTATCAGTTTTGTCAGGATTTCAGGTTAGGCCTTTAAATATTTTCCAAGGGCTGGCATTATTGTTAGGACATAGAAGACCTCGTGGACCTTATCAGTTACATGTCATGCCGGCAGCCATTTTGTTACCTATCTTTAATATAGACACGGACAGAAAAATATATATTTTTGGTATATCTGTTGAGTTTTTTTACAATACTGTTGTAGGCCGACAACACTAAACCACTGGCTTGGCAATGTTATCAAGTGTTTTCATGCTGCCATTGGCCCTCCAGTTGTCCATTTGGGTTACATATTTGATGCTGCTGTTCATTTCAAGGCTTTGGCTGAGTGTTGTCAACCTACCAACAGGAAATGCTGTTACTGGCAGAATAGTCAATTCAAATTTTTGGATTAATGATTTGGGAGTAATGATATCAGGACTGGAATAACACCAATGTACAGATATTGCTTCAGCACACTGGTAGAAAAATATATTAAGGCCTCTTGAATGTCCCTTAGTAATGATATAGACGGAATGTTTAGTAAAATGGCTGCCTCCATTGTGTGTACTTGACAGGTCCACTATAAAGTATATCTGTCATGCTTGGTTGGCTTCTTTTATATAATGAATGTTATACAGATTTCCATTGTGGTTATATCATTGTTGCTTTCAATGTATGTTAAGGGACTTCTGCAGAAATGCTGGGTAAAGGCAGAGTTGCAGGACAGAGCAAAGGGAACTAGTCAGGAAATGTAGAAGTTCCCATTCCTGAACCTTAATTCTTACAATGCTGATTGTCATACTGACCCAAGGCCTTAGTACTTTGAGTCACCGGGCCAAGAGCAAACATTCAGATGATGCAGACATTATCTGCATGCCTGTTCTAGGTGAGTGACTATTGAAGTCAAAGGGTTGACATACCGGCCAGTAAGCTAGCAATGACAGGTCTGCTCAGGACTGCCATCAGAAATTCCCATAATAAGTAAATTTTTTAGGCCCCCATGTCTAAAAGTTTCCAGGATTGCAAAAGTCAAGCTTTTTCCATCAGGGCCTGATACAGAAGTACCCCTTGGTCCCCCCCCTGATGTCAAATCTGGGTCTATTACAGGAAGTAAGTGGATGAGTAAACCTATATACAGGAAAATGGCTTTTTGCCAATGTATAAGAAAGCTTAGTAACTTTTATCAAATCAGAATAAAATGACAGGTCCTCTTATAATGATCTTTATATATTTAAAATTAGTTACTTATTAGATCTAGGGGGGGATATTAAAAACTAAATGGGCATAAAAATTCTTCTGATCTAAAAGCTATAATAATATAGGACAATTTAACAAATCTTCTAATAACCTGTTATGCAAGAACTGTCAGAGTGTTAATTTTCTAGTCTTTGTTTCTTTCATTTCATGTTTCCTAAATTTTCTATAAATAGCGGCATTTTTCTTTTGCGTTTCGGGTGTTTAGTAGAGAAAGTCGGATTACTGGATGTGTCTAGAGATTGGCGCTGCTCCGAGGAGTCGGTAGGATTCCCAAGTGCAAAGAAAGCTAATTTATTTTGTTGAACGCTGTTCAAATGTTTGTGTACTAGTATCTTCTTTGAAGACTAATTTTAACTCTCTACCCCTTCCCTTGTTCTTTTTCAGAAATATAGGGTTTTCCCCTCCTTATTTTGAAGTTTCCCTTTCAAATTGTTTTGATTTTATACGGTTAAAAAGAATTGGCCTCAATCTTTTAGAAGTAGATTGTGTAATGAAGAAATTATAGGTGACGAGTATAACACTTGTTCTTTCCACTTACAGAAGTGTGCTGTTCAGTTATTTTTAATTCTTGGTTTATTGAGAGATGGCTGTGTCATTCCTTATTGGTGATAAAAAAGCTGATTTCCGATAGGGGTCCCCGTACTTTGACCAAGCTTTTAGCTTCCTTCTACACAATATAATAGGCCTAAACCACGATTTAGGCAGGTGGTTGTTACAGAATGGAACCGTCGATGTCCCTTCTGCAATAACTGTTCTTACCTGGTCGCTCTGCCCATGTGCAGCTTATCATTGATTATCAGGGAAAACCGGAAATGCCTGCTTGCATATAGGGAGGACAAGTGAGTTTCTTTAAAGGAAAGTGGCAGGCCGGCCCCACTCACAATCTGTCAATCATCTGTAAATGTAGCTCTAGAAGGCGTGAGTCTCACAAGAATAGCACCCCTTATGCCGGAAAAAGGGGAAAGACATAAAAATAGTTTCTGCTTGCTTCCCAATAATCTTAAATTGGAACTGTACCCAGAAAAGTGAATTGATGACCTGAAGCAGTGATCAATCCAGAATTTTTTTTAAGCTAGGTCGGAATAAATTGTAGGCAGATGGAAGCCCCTGATTCAGGGGGTTGCTGAAAAGTGCCGGGATGGTGCGCCCGACTAAAAGGGGCTGGGGAGAACACTGCTAAGGTATATTTATAAATAACTTCTGTGAACTAGCTTGCCTGAAGTTTGATCCTTGAGCAGCACAGCAATGCAGTCGGCATGCTAATAATTAAAGAAAAAAGGCGCTGTGTTAAAAATCACCCTGGGCTTTCTTCTGGGCTATATAGTGCAACTATTGCTTGCACCATCCCATGCAGAGATAGTGAAGCCAGGAGTACAAACACTAAAATATCTTCCAGAAATGTGACATTGATATCAGCACTGTTGCCAAACGACAATGTGCAGAGCAGGATGCGCATGCTATTGTCCAAGTCGTGAAAACGGAACTCCCAATACTTTTCTGCTGATGAGCAATAACCTTTTTATAGGTAAGAATATTATGTATTTTATACACATGGCATGAAGCTTTAGTCTTCTTTTATATTACTATAACTACCACATGTTAAACAAATCACCTGTTCATAGAGATCAATAGCTCAAGTTAATTACACAGAGATCTGAAGACAGGGAAAAACATATCAGATTTGGTGTCTGCAAGGAAGCTACTTCACCTGTGATACTTAAATAGTCCATTGTAGGTTGTCATGTATATAATGTTTTAAAAAGAAACTATTGTATACATGTAATAAAACAATATAAATTCTGTAACTATTCTAGATTATCTTTATGAAGTTGCAGTTCTACTTTAAAATGGGAAAACACAATATGAATATAGAAAATCTTCTTGTTTATATGTTAGAAGCAGAGCCACAATTGTCTCTATATGATATGTGTGAATCTCAATGAATCTGCTTTCACAGACTCTAGATTTAGATTGATTCACTTCATCGCTGAACAGCCTCCTCTGTAAGTGAAAAGTTGTAGACCGGTTTCAACCCCCTCCCTCCTCCCTTTTCATTTCTTAATATTATACCTTTTTAAAATAAGTGTTATTTCAAAGCTGTTTAAAAAACATTAAACACAAAAAATCAGTATGAGCTGCTAATGTTATTTAACAGAAAAGATCTTTGTAACTCCATAGGGGATTCCATGTATCAATGTACAGTGTCATTGCAGGAAGAGCAGAAGCAATCTTCCGCCTTTGTATTGGCTGTAAAAAAGCAAAAAAAAAAAACAAAAAAAAACTTTGTATTTATTATGTATAATTTGTTGAATAATAAAAATGAGGAAAAGTAAAATATACAAAAGGCTGGCAATTGTTGTTCTTTGATGGTGTTTGTTTTTAATGTGGTTATGTTTATGGGGTGGTCCGGGTCTTCTCAAAAGGAAAATACTGATGGGAGTGCAATGACTGCTAATGCAGAACTGTTCCTGAAAATGCTATTTGCCTGAATGTCCATTACTTTAATACTGACCTGCCAGGGGCAGTCGGGTCTGCTGATCAGCCTACCTGTTCAGGTCAACCACTTGGTTTTGAAGAATGTAATTAGGGATGACCATTAGATAGTTGGCATTTTCAGAAAGGGCAATAATGGGAACACTTTTCTGTGCTAGTTTACAATACTGATGATGAAGTCATGTACTTTTTGGTATGGTAGACCATGTGACACATCCTAAAAGTGATGGCTGGTCTGGCACAATTTGAAGCCTACTTAGAACTCTTCCTGCTTCATGAAGGTAAAAATGGGAAAATAATTAAAATGGGTTTTAATAATTTGGACAGACATGGCCCATATTTATCCCATACCATCCCTTCCAGAGATGCAAAATTGACTTGAGACTTCCCTGCTAAACTGGCTTGGGGCACTTGTTTGTTGGGGACAGTCCAGGGCTTTCATGCAGCAGCACTTTGCACCTCCCTATGTCCGTCCCTGCTTACCTCCTCTAGAAAGTGTCCCAGCATTATGCTTTATCTCATTCCTATAGTATGAAGCCCCTTTTATTACTCCCAGACACCACCAAGCTTTTACATGGGGCACCTATTGAGCAGAGAGATCAGCAGATCACCCTTTGTTCCTAATGAACTAGATGCACCCCCAGAACTACATCCCCCAATCTTTGACTATGTATGATGTGTGGGTAAACTTGAAATTCATGGCAGCAGCTTGGTTTTGCTGGGGAAGAAATAAAAGTTTAATGTAATAAGATTGCAGCATGAGTGAGAATTCAAGCAAAGTTGACAACATTGGTTGGGTTTTCTGTGCAGCAGGGACCTCATTGTCGGCCAATAGAATGAAGAAGCTCATTTGATTTCTGGAATTAAAAATGATACCTAATGCTTTTTTTTTCTTTACAGTAACTACACATGGATTTCTTCAACAAAATATTAAGCCCGTACATTTAAAACATTTAATGATGGGGAGGTGGAAGATACTGGGATATGGTATGGAATAGTATGATGGCATAAAAAGGCAGTGTCATATTTAGGTAATTTCCTAACTTCAAAATCCAGCCCAGATTAAAATTTAATAAAGAGCTGTAGTGTAGGAGCTGTCAACAAATTATTTATCTGGCTGGAGGCAACATCCGCATTATCATTTTCCTGGGGCAGCCACCTTTATATCGGCAGGTGTAATTATTGTCTTGCGCCATTGCGGTATTTACATGAAAAATTCAGTAATCCTGATTGCTCCATTCTATGGAAGACAAAAGAATCCCTAACAAATTCGGGGCAGCCCCAGGCTGGGTGACCTGTCATTCCCATCTAATTACAGAACAGAAGGATGAGCACACAGATTATGGCACGCCATTGTCTATATTCTGTATGTTGTGACGGTGGGCTCTTTCCTGACATAGCTATTGTCTATATTATACTGAATTATGAAGTAGGGGGACAAGACACATCCCATTATTGTCTGTGCAATGACACAGGAGGAGATGGGGGCTCGTCTGAAAATCTTGTGTCCTCTTTTTCAAGAATGTAAAGGTAATTTAGTCATTGATGAATGTAATTTCATTAAAAAGTACCAAGCGCCATAATGTGTCTTTAATTGGGGTTGAGAAAGGAAACACTTAAGTTTAAATATAAGAAAAATAATAGTAAACAAAAAAGTTTGCATCCCCAAAACTCTTAGGTCACAAGGTATCCTTTGTGTTGTGTTATCACAACCCATTCTAATAGACTGGTAAAATAGACTCCAGTACTACAAATTTGCACAATTTTTGGCAATGCAGCACATTGCAATGCATTATAGGTGCAGTACGATGTGATGTGCTGCAATTGTATTGGAGTATTGCTTTAGTGTATTGTGGTGCTGTTCAAAATAAATGGTACTGCTTTGTACTTACTGTAAATTATTGAATGTATATGTTTTCGGTGCAAAACTCCATCCCAGTTTTTTGTTCTTAGTTTGCAATACATTTTTAAAAAAAGTTTAGAATTTGTCAGATTTTACTGTTGTCTGTGATACTGAGATTACCTTGAGGACTGTTCAGCGGTAGGGTGAATATTTACAATTTGTCACTGATAGATGCTATAGAGGGTACCTTCCAATGGTGACGTGTGATCCGTTAATAGGTAGACTAACCCTTACTTTTATCTCCAGGAACAGAAAGTGCAAGAAAATCCCCCAAATGGGGTCATAGACACAAATATGGGCTTGAAAGGCTGTCTAAACCTCCCCCACTCTGTTTAAAGCTAGCAAAACAAAAATCTTTGCTGGAATTCTTTTTTAACTTAAAGATCCAGAGGAATTTAACATCGTTATTAGACATGGTTGGATCTGTTCTAATGTGAAAAGAAATTTCCTACTTTTCCCTAATGCACAACCCAAACCTTATGCTCGGCTCCTGTCAAATGGCACCTTGCCAGCAACTTGGCCACCTGCACCACTATACTGGTTCTTAAAAGAACTGCAGCTGCAGTGAGCTCTACTGAAACATTCGCTGCCACCCCTATTCCTTCTTTGTTGGGCTGCAGTGGGTAAGATGCTTTATGTAGCATCCCAATAATGTAGTTCAGTTGCTTGAGGAAGCGGTAATGGAACTGCAACCTCACCCCCTGTCTGAACATAACATTAGCGTTATATATATATATATATATATATATATATATATATGTGCAAACTTTTTGCAAAGAGGGCCAGATTTGGTGAAAACGTGTGGGGGCCAACCACTAACCAGGGTTAGTGTGGGCATAGACCACGTGGGTCCCGCACAGCACACTCTCACCAGGGTGAATTGAGGGATTCCCTGTGAGTCTGGTGTCAGTGCGGTCTCCGTTCTAGGAATCGGAGTGGGCGTGGTCCGTGCGAGTCCCGCACAGACCATGCCCAATATAATGACGTAGGGGATTTCCTGTGCACACATGGGGACTCCCGTCCTACCGATTATACCCGCCGAGTAGCAGGCTGATAATTGCAAGGCAGTTGATTAACTCTAATGAAATATAAAATAGATTTTTTGTATGCGTGTATTTTATACTGTGGTCAACAGTGCTGGCGGACTGCATATTATTGATTTTATGACCGAGGCTGCGGGCCGGTGGAAATCTGGGGCCGAACTTTGGACGTCTGGTGTAAATGAAACAGGAAATAAAACAAATTATGTTCTTTTTCACAGCTATTAACTGCTGTACTAATGTCATATTCAGGGCCCCCTTTTCCTTGGTCATTCACAAACTGCAAGGAGAGAAGAGGGGTCACGACACTGGTGCAGCAGTTATTGAGAATTGCAGCCCCCATATCCACCAGAAACATATAAAGAGTCAAACGATTCTTGCATCTACATTCCACTTTTCTATATCAGCGTCTGGTGATGGTTGAGGAGCTTCGGCTGTGCCGGATACCCCCCACACACACACACACACACACACACACTTTTCCCAACAGGTCCTAAAGCACTATTTCGATTTTTGTTGCTCAGACCTAATTGCTGTGTAATAGATTAAACATCCAATTTACAAATTATTTCCAACCAATATCACACATGCACTGAACAAGACAGATTGCCTTGAGTCATTTTTCCTATTTTCATTTTTCTTTTCTAGATGCCATTTGGATGAGCTTTTTTATTTCTTTATTCTTTCCTTGTATTAGAAGGAAACTCTCTTCCCATGGGTGCCTGGATCCTGGATGTTGGATGAGCCCATTGTGTCAGTCGTGAGATTCTCTCTCCATACAGTATTCCATTGTGTAGGAGACAAAGGAATATCAGCTGGCATTAAATTCCGAGCTCTCCCAACAACAATGGCTGCTCGTCGCCTGCGGCCGTACAGAGCTTTAGCAGGAATTCTTCTTCTTTGGGGTGGGAAGCCACCTGCTGCTGGAGATCACTTGCCGCAAGACCAAGCTTTGTGTTCACATTCATTAAAAGGATGTTTTGCTCCTTTTCAGTCTCATTGGAGGTTTTCCATTCGGATTAACCCAATCCAAAAAAAATGATGGTAAATCCTACATGTGGCTGCCAAATTAATTTAATAAAAGGTGGAAAAATGCTCCTGTGGTTTTATCAGAGACTTCGGAGGCGGCTCCTATGCTGAAAGCACCTGTCATGCCCAATAGGTTATTCTATGCCAGGGAAGCTGGCAATGCTCATACCTATCAATCTCTGAGATACATGCACATGTCTCCATATTTATTGAATTGCCAAGAATCCAGTGAGCTCCTTATTTGTTGGTAATGCTGATACTGCACTGCAGCCCGAGTATTGCTGTCAGCCATGCCTAAATTCACCCCTGCTGGACTACAGCCTTACCAATCTCTGTGCCTACAGGATGATTTGTTTTTTAAATGCTGTCACCTTCAATACCCAGAGCCTACCCACACACTGTGTACAGGGCAAGGGCTGTTAGGGATTGTAGTTCTAGGGGCATGTCAATAGGAACAGACCTCCTATGGGCTGCCCCTGCAAAAATGACTAAAAGCTGCACTAAAACAAGGTAAAAGGAAAGAATAATCCTGGGGCATGATCTTTATGGAAAGATGGTGATTTGGGGATTTGAGTAGTGCATGTTCATTCTGAGCTCTACAGCCAAATTAAACACTGAAATTGTCAACATTCTTGAGTTGTATTCCAGATCATAACACTGCCCCCATGGACACCCCAGATCATAAAACTGCCCCCATGGGTACCCCAGATCATATCAATACCCCCCATAGGCACCCCAGATCATAACACTGCCACTGCCCCCACAGGCACCCCAGAGCATAACACTGCCCTCACCAGCATCCCAGAATATATCACTGCCCCCACAGGTATATCCATTGGGCTTTATACCATTGCCCCATATAAGAACCCCAAATCATTACACTGCCTCTACAGGCTTGGGGACTTTTTTTCCAGGCAGTGTATATTTTTCAATGACCTGATGAATTTTGCAGAGATTGTGCCCTGAGACTGTAAATGTTTGTCCAGTTTTAGTTAGTCAAAAAACCACATACAACATATTGACACAAATCTCCATGTGTTAAATTTGTGCTGTTGATGGCATCAGTATAAGACAGTTCTGGGATCATTAAAAATTCACTGATAGTTGCATTTGCCCTGCAATTAACCTCCTCCTTAGCTGCGTTTGACCTCCTTTAAGTGGGTTTGCATTTCTATAGACTGGGAATGCAAAACCCGCTTGAAAGAAACAAAAAGTCCCTTGACCCAGGCTGCATGTTTGTTCTAGGTTTGTTTCTTTCCAAGCTGGGATCAAGAAGAAAATTTGAAACCATTCACATTATATTCACATTCACATTATAAACTAGAAGCTTGGGAACAACAACTTTACTTTCACTATAAGATAAATTATTTTTTCTTGTGTAGTCTTCATTATTTTGACCTCACCACAGTGAAGAATGTGGATGGGAATCCTGACACAACACAAGAGGAAATCCATTGCAAGAGAAACAATTGCCGTCAACATTTGAGACATTTATTGACATTACAAAGTGTTATCTGTTTTCTGGAGAGCTCTGTGACGTGCTTACAGGGGATGTGAGGACTGACACTTCCTAGGTTGGAGTTTCCCTTTCAGACTTAATTAGGAGCTGAGAATTCTGGGAGAGATAGCCGAAGCCGAATAGAGGGTAACAGAGATATGAGAACCAAAGATTGGTGTGTACCAGTCACAGATCTGTGCACGGACCCGAGGAAGAGAGAGGTGACGGAACATGGAGGCCTAGACCTACAGTACAATGGGGGGTAATGAAAAGATTCACCAAGCAATATTGGAAGGAAACTTCGATCACATTCCTATCATGAAAGAAAGGTCCTGTGTCAAGGTTTTTCTGTGTGCAGACCCTCTTGGTAAGTGTTTACTTTATCTGTAGTACAGCACAATCATAGGGTGGGATTAGATTGGGGAAATAAGGCAACTTTATCCAGTACATGGAGTCAGGGGGTCCCAGAATTTGAGGGGTGCAGGTGGAGCAGGCTTATCCTAATACAAGAGACAAAAAAATACCATAGAGTGCTTGGAGAGCAGGCTTCTTCAAGTACAGGGGATGCCCAAAACAGAGAGGTGCAGGGGAAGCGGACTTCTACAATACATAAATTCTGGGATCCCCTGACTATGAGGGGTGCATGGCAGGCTTATCCCAATACACGTAGGCAAGAAATCCTTTAATTCCATAGAGTGCTTGGGGAGCGAACTTTTCACGGTACAAGTAGTCAAAACAAAGAGGTGCAGAGGAAGTGGGATTCTTCCAGTACATATAGTCAGGGGATACCAGAATTTGAGGAATGCAGGGGAGCAGGCTTTTCCCAATACATAAAGGCAATAAATTCCAGAATTTGATCATGCTTGGTTAACAGGCTTTTCCCAGAGACTGCGGGGAGGGGGGGTGTTCTCCTAGTACATGAACACAGGGGATCCCAGAATTAGGGGGTGCAGAGAGAGTAGGCCTATTTCAATGTGTGACAGCAAGAATCTCCAAATTTCAAAGTGCTTAGGGAGCAGGCTTCTCACAGTGCAGAGAGTCAGGGGATGACCAAATTTGAAGTATACAGGGCAAGCAGGTATCTTTTAAAAAAGAATTGTGAGATCCCTAAATTAAAGGGGTTTAGGGAAACATTCTTCTAGTACATTAAGTCATTAAGATTTCCAATACATGAAGTCAGGTCATCCCTGAATTAAAGGTGTGCAGGGGATGCAGGCTTCTTCCAGTACATAGATTTAATGGATATCAAAATTAGGAGGTGCAGGAATAGAACACTTCTCACATGGAGTCACAGGATCCCCGGATTAGAGGGATGGAGGGGTAACAGGTTTCTCCAGATGCATGGGTCCTGATTTATTAAAGCTCTCCAAGGCTTGAGAGGATACACTTTCATCAGTGATACGAACGGGGCTTCCCTGCTAGCTTGTGTGCAGGACAGAGGCTTGAAGCGGTAGTTTGCATGACTTGCAGAAAAAATCTTTTGCTAAACACAACTGAGGTTGTGGGTGATCCTAGGGCGGTGAGCTCTTTCTGCAGCCTCTTGTAATCCTACATGTGGTATAGTATAGATCCACCTGTTATCATTAGAAAGCCATTCTTTATTTTTAATACAGTGACTGTTCCTAGGCCAACGCCACCAGTCTGCTGCAGGCAGCAGGAAGCATTTCTTCAGTCTCCCAATTGCAACATTTGTACCTTTGTAGCAAAGTGAAAGATTGATCTATGTGTGCAGTGGGATTTATATGATTATGCCTTCTCTGAGCTGGCATCTCAGATGGCTTTACTTTTTTGAGGAATAAACAAATGTGGACATTGTGCCAGAGTTATTAAAGCTATTTAAGACAGAATAAAGTATCATGGGTGAACATTTGGGATCCAACAAACCTAAAATAAATTTATTATAAATAATTTGCTATTAGTTGGCAAATGTTTTCAATTCTGGAACAGATCCATTCCAGGTTTATTGGAATCCCTATTATGATAGTCTATCTTCTCCAGTGTTGGAGAGCTTTAATAAATCTGACCCATTATCAGGGGGAGCTCTATAATCTCTCTGGGAGGCAATGCACCGGGAAAGGTTACCCCCGCACATTATAGTGCATGTCTGCGCCGTACTTGAGAAAATATCCTGGCTGCTATGTACACTCGCTCTATTATATAAGACACATTGGGTTTGAGGTACTGGCTCTAAAGGAAGCCACACAAACCACGTCCAGTCCAACTACAAGATCAAATAGTCTGCTTTGTTAGCTGGTCAGGACTGGGGAGTTTGGCTTGTTTTGGGACAGTTGGAGCTGCAGAGGCAACGGGGAAGCAGAATGTTCTCCAAAATGTGGAGTTTTGCTGAGCAAGCAGGACATAATGTTGTGGAAGGGGAAATTCCTGGATCGCAGCTTCAGAACCGAGGGCAGCAAGTACAATCTTTGCTCCGTGTTTTGGAACTGAACACACACAGCTGTGTACATCATATATAGTTATTTATTTACTAAAGATTATCAGGATGGAGCAGCTCTCAGTCTACAGGCAGCCAATGGTCCTCCATGCAGACATTCAGCTATTGCATTCCCTTAGATCAGGTGTGCTGCACCATCTGCTGGATGAATGTGTGAACTGTACTGCAGACCCACTTTAGCATGCCTGCCATACATCTAGTAATAAAAACGTTTCTGATGGTCTTTATCTATTGTTCTGTGAATGATGATCAAAGTGACAGATCTTCTAGAAACCTTACCTTGCTCACTGATAGTAACCATTGCCATACTCCTTCCTTCTATCAGAAGCAACCAATGCATAAGTGACCATGGAACCCTTGTTGCTTTCTCTGAGCACTTTCCAACCATGGCTTGGACACAAGTGAACATATCAGTGGGACAGATTTCAAAATAAGAACTTAGATTTAGAGCCCATTAAACCACCACTCTGTAATTGTTGTAATTGTAACTGCAATGTATGTGATGCTGAATGTTGCTGCACATTCCATAGTGTGAGTGGGCCTTTAGACCTTAATGGGCCAAAAGGCAGATATCTAATGTAACTGAGCTTTGTATGTTCTGAAATAAACAAACAGAATCAATAAATGTTTGTAACATTTCATGCTGTAAAGAATGTCCTCAGCACACCAAGTTCAAGGCAATATTATACTCAGACTTCTATTGTTCAGGTTGGGTGGTCTACTGGTTCCCGTCTGGTTCGGCATGTAATGTGACCTCCCTGGTATTCTTACCTATAGTTCTAGATTTCCACCTGTCTATATGTGTATTCACAGACAAAATGGTTTTTTTAGTTTTGAATGTTAATTTGGTTTTGATGCATCCAGTTTTTAAATTATTGCACTGAAGTTGCATTTGGGATGTCATTGGAAAGAATTGCAACCCATTGCTCCAACACATCTTGTGCATTGCCGTGCATGCGGCATCCAGTGCACTCATTTATATTGTGTTTTCATATGCAGCATATTGAATAAAAAAAGGCCTTGCTTTCCAGCTAGCAAGTCAGAAACTTAGCAGGTAAAACTAAATCAATTTATTTTTAATGGATGTCAAAAAGATTTACTATAACTTCTATTAATAGGAATTCTCATTAGAGACAGATGTCCCCAGAATAAAGGAAAATTTACACTCACCTTATGTTCTCTCGACAAATCTAAAGTTGTTACTAGCAGGGGTATAACTGAAATTTATAAGGACCCCAGGGGACTTTCTCTGTGACACCTGGCAATGTCAATTGGGGCAATTATGTATTTGATCCCTAAAGTATCTCTGATACAAGGACAGGCAGCAGGAGAGATTATAATATAGTCAGCACATTACTAAGGGGCCGGTTCTGTGGATAGACATTGTCAGAAAGGAGCAAAACTTTAGTGAATTTAGTTTAAAACTTTTTTTGTGAATTTATGTTTGCATGGAAAATGAGTATTAAAAGTTAGAGTTAGGTAAATGTGATTTTAAAACACTTGTAAAGCCCCTTGTCACCAGATTTGCTGGGATGGGGGTGTGTGGGAACATGACTCAAGCAAAAAGTCAAGAAAACATGCTTTTAAAGTCACTTGCCAACATTTTTGAGTATTGTCAACAAAATTGCTGAGGACGCAGGGGTATCATTCTAGTGTACATTGTATATATACACAATATAAACAATACACGGATGGTGTCATTTGTGTGAAAGATGTTTAGGATTAGCATTCCATTTTAACCATTAACAAAGGTTTTGCATTGTAATCATTCTTTCTCAGGTTCTGAGTGGGAGAGAGCTGCACTGCGCTCAGATGTCTACCCAAAACTACGGGAATATTGCAGACACACCTATGGTGTGGAATTCCAGGTAAGTGATCCCTAAAAGTTTCTTACTAACTACAACTACAATTAACAGTCACACCCCACCTCTTAGATTGTAAGCTCTTCGGGGCAGGGTCCTCTCCTCCTCCCGTGTCACTGTCTGTATTCGTCTGTCATTTGCAACCCCTATTTAATGTACAGCGTTGCGTAATATGTTGGCACTTAATAAATCCTATATTATTATTATTATTAATAGTAATAATAATATATATATGATGGCCACAATGAGACTTGAGATAACAATGGATGTGCTTGGTTGTTCATGGGTGAAGTTTAGCCAAGCTTCTAAAAGGGAGCACTCCTTGACAACTTCCAGCCAATGGGTGCACTCACAAGATGCTCTAACAATCGGTTGTTTTTAGGGTAAACTGGAGAGAAATTCTATTGGCTGGTTTCAAAAGATCACTTCGCACTGTATTTACCAGCTCCCAGCTGCCACTGCTAGCTTTGTACCGCATTGATTGTCCACCATTTTCCCCTTCGCCAGTCTTTCCCTGGGTTAAGTGATTGATTTGTGTTAGGCTGCATATAAACCACAAATTACATAACTGTGCCATTTGGCAAATATTCACTTTATCAGCGAGACAGCCATGTGATGTCTTTCTTTCTGCCCATGTCAGGTGCTGGATGGCTATGATGGGATACACCCGGATGACTTCTACATCGCTAAGGTTCGAAAGATTCGTCAGCAACTGTTGGAAGAATGTATAAAGACTTCGGCTGGGCCATGCTTTGTGGTGAGAATAGAAAATCAGAAGGGAGTTTACCTAGGCACAGGAGCTATATTATTAAATGGAAGGTTCAAGCTGTAATTTTCAAATGCCAGGTTCAGCAAGTGTGGGTCCAGATTTATCAGGTGGGATGGGTGATCAATGGTGCATCACCTTGGTCTACCAGGTCACACCTGTCCATTGCACCTTCCAAGGGCCTGTGTTGGTGTGCATTGGTATGAAACCAGTCTACATTGCTTCCGAGGTCATTCAGAGGACATTGATAGGTGCATTTGGCCTACAGTTGACTTTCTTCTGATCAGAATTTGACCTGATCTAAACAAGTTTTACATCCTCATAGAGTTGTAAAGAATTGCAAGACCCATCTCATGAAAACAAAAGCTTGCCGACATAGCCCATAGACTTCCTATCTTGCATTCGTCATCAGAGTTGGTTGGGACAGGGCATTTATTCACAAGTTTGGTCTGCTCAGATCCTCCCAAGTTTCACTGCTGCTGAAGGGAGCCTTTAAAGTCCAGCAAAGTCAGGCTTATGGTTATACTCATCAGTCCTGGGAAAACAAGCCAGAAAGGAGCTTCATCTGTGTTCCTCATCAGACAAGAGCCTTATTTTTTATAATAAATCCCCTTTCACACCACATTGTCAACCCAGTGGTTGTCCACCATGATGGCCAAACATTCTGAGGGCGGTGTTTTCCTGCTTTTAAAGAGCAAGTCAACAGCAGCTCAACAGATTCTTATTTACCTCAATGGTAAAGAGCAGATGAAGGAGTCCTGCTTTGCATTGATTTCTCTAGATGCAGAATGTCCTACGTAAGATAAGTTTGCCTGTAAAACAAGTCACATATAGCTTTTTGGATTTAGAGGCACCAACTGTAATTGTACAATTGCACATAGATATACATGGTAATAGCCTACAAGGTCATATAGAGGTATGCCTTATTTATTCAGGCCTGGTATCACCAGCAAGGTGAAACTTTTGCCTTAAGAGAATCTCTAGGGAAGGCATGAGTCCAATTTCCTAACCACATAACCCCCATAGGTCTCACAATTTCTTTAAGACTACTAAACCAACTAGGAAAAGATAACAGAGTCAGCTGAATTTCTAAAGCCCAAAGCAACAGAAACAATTGGGGTCACAGAGGGCCAAGGATAACCAATTGGAACACTCCTATTAGGGGAGAACTTTATGTATCAGTCTATTGGTTGTAGAAAGTCATTCAGCTCCTGATGGCTATATGGTGTTTCCAGGCTCTGATCGGAGAGGAGTATGGAAAGTCTTGTCTTCCCACACCAATTGAGTCAGATGAGTTTGAGAAAATTTTACAAGCAGCTGAAGAGCATGGATTCGCTACAAAGATTCTGGAGAACTGGTACCAGAGAGATGAAAATGGGATTCCACCAGTATATAACCTTCTGGACAAAGAGGATTTATCACAACACATCAGTGGTCAGGTATGGGTACGAAATAAAAGGATATAATAAAGAGGTCATTAGCAATTAGTATTTTGGATGTTTGCAGAAGAAAGGTCCCCATGTTGGAATAGAAAAGAAAAGACAAGCTCCAGATGCTTGAAATTAGTTTTAAATTTGGCTAATAAATTGGACAGATTATTTTACACGTGAAGGATATTACTGTTGCACAGACATGGTGACATTCAAGCAACCCCGCACATTTGGCAAGAAACTGAACCCTAGAAACATTGGGAGAGAACATGCAGTTTTTGTGACATTTCAGGCCAATTCAATTCCAGATTACAATTTTTTCCGTAAAAACCCTAAATTCAATTTGAAGCAAGATCAACAATCATTAAATATATAAAAACATATGAAGTAAGCAATATCTCCTGTACAATGTACACGTAAATGTATACCATTTTTTGGTGTTTGTACAGGAGATATTGCTTACTTCATTTGTTTTTATATACAGTATTTAAAGATTTTTGATGTTGTTTTATATTGAAATAAAGGTTTTTACAGAAAAAAGCCCTAATCTGGAATTGAATTGGCCTGAAAAGTCCCAAAAACTGCATGTTTTCTCTCAAAGTTTCTAGAAATTGGGGATGTGGTCTTTTGGTATTTGATATGAACTTTCATATCTTTCTAAGAAACTGAACTTGCACAATTGGAAAACATCAACAATGAAGGAACACCAAGTTTGAAAAAATAAAACTTTAGTAGTCATGACGAGGGTAGCTCGGACTTTCTAGCCCATCCTTCACCACCACCATCAGTACCTCCGCCGCCCCCAACCCGACCCCCCACCTGCTTACCAACCACTCCCCCACCATTCAATTCCCAGACACCAATCTTGGATTTAAATTGGCTGGCAAGCAGCCATTTATTTAAACACTAATAAATAAATTAACCATTTAAGTAATTCACAAATATTCAATAATAAATAAATGACAAATAAATAAATACATTTACTTTTGATATGCAAGCATACATTAACATAATATAACACTCCATTATTATTATTATTACTTAACCGAGATTATATAACGCAAACATATTACATTGATTATAACCTTTTTAACCAACAACCTAATTCCTCCCTTTTATTAATACCTAACCATAACAACAATATCCATAATGTTGTAATGTATAATCCATACTCCCGGTTATACACCCAAACAACCAGGCAGCAGGTCTCAGAAGGCAAAATCTGCACCCAACAGGACTTTAATTCTTCCAACATCTTCACCTTGGCCCCTAGCCACCCAGCACTGCCTCAGGAGCCATAATCATCCATTCACAATAAAGGGGGAAACCCCACCAAAGAGGACCCCCCCGCCCCCAAAATCAACCACGTTACCAATGCACTGGTTCCTTGCCTTCCAAGACCCCAACCACTAAAATTAACCACACTTTCAAATTATAACTATAAAAGGAATGGGTGGGCGGGAAACTTTTTCCTCCAAAAGAGGGCCTCCTACTTCCGTCCAGCCCTTTTTAACTCATCCTATTCTTAATCCCCTCCTACCCCATGCTCCACACTAGCACAGCCCCCTCTAGCCTTACTACATTTTATTAACCCTTAACACCCCTGGGCTAGGCCTCCCACCCCCCTTATGTGGCCCTATGCCTAAATTCTTACAACTATGGGCCTCGCTAAATGATTTATTGCTCCTGATACTTCTTTAGGTTTTTGTGTTTGGGTGACAAAGAAGCATCAAGAATTGAATTTTCAATATTTAATGCCCGATTACTTGGGCATAAATACTTGGCATCAGGATTTGATTAGCCTAGATAAACAGGGTGCATAATTGGTATGACTGGCATCCAAACATTCTGTATGTCGCGCTTTTAGGGCAGTGGTCGCCAACCTTTTCAGACCCACGGAGCACTAGATTAACCGGCTCCGGACCGCACATGCGTGGGGAGCCATGTGTCTCTCAAAGGGGAAGAAACTTCCCCTAGAGTGACGTCATGATGTCAGAACCCGCTCACTCTCCCATCACAGGCTCAGACCCGCGGGACAACCATTCTACTTTCCTGAACCTGTATTCTGTACAGGGGACATGGTCCGCGGCTCTGGTCTATGCAAGTACAAGTACCCCCCCCCCCCCAAGCGGGGTACTTGTCCAAAATTTTCTTACGGACCACCGGTTGGCGACCACTGCTTTAGGGGGTGCTATGGCTTGCACAAGGGTGGTGTGAGCCCTGAGAAAGGACCAAGGTGCAGAACCTAAGCAGCAGTCAGGTCTTCTCCAGAGCCTCTAGAGGTAAGGATGTTGCACTGCAGGTTGCTACCAGGTTCCTTGGGCACACCAGGGTAGTCAGAACAATGTGTGGTTTGTCAACAGGCAAGAGAAAAGTCAAAGAAGGCCGGGGTCGAGGCAGGTGGCAAACAAGGGAGGTTAGAGGTGTCAACAACCAGAAATCCAGAAAGTAGAGAACAGTGACACGGGGGTCACGTAAGAAACAGGGGAACAAGGAGACAGGATAATAGACAAGGAACACCAGACTGGGAAACACTCAATTCATTGTCAGGTAAATGGGAAATGCTCAGCAGTAGTTGGGACTCGTTGCATGAATTCAGCACGAGGGGGCTGATAAATGGGGATGCTGATTAAACTTGAAAAAACAGGCACACCAGGGGCCATAATTGCCTTGACTGATGCCTAGACTGCTGCCTGGGGCCATAACTTGTAAAGACTTTGGTTATAAGAGATGATGTATTCCTTCAAAGGTTTTAATTTGGTAACTCTATCAAGAAGGTTCTTCTGTTAAAGAAATTGAACGTTCCATTTAACAGTTATTTATCTACCGTGTTTCTCCGAAAATAAGACCTACCCTGAGAGTAAGCCCTAGCATGCTAATCATCAAAGGTGAAATATAAGTCCTCCCCCGAAAGTAGGCCCTATTGGCTTCTTGGGAGGGTGCGGTCATGTGGTAAACGGAGGGATAACAAGAGGAAGGAGAGAGCAGAGAGAGAGCACGATATTTTCAATGCACTGGAGCAAGGGGTGAAGAAATTGCAGGGTTAATTAACCTATGGTACTCTGGTATGACACTACAACTAATAGGAGGTTGGTGGATTCTCTTTACAAAGGGTCCTTGCTAGTATTTCATTCATTAGCAGCAATGCATATTTATTGATTATTGATTATTTTTTTTTGCTTTTACTATTTTTTTATTTATATTGGTTACTGTTCTGTGTCTGCATGTTACTCTATGAGTCATATGTTAATTGTCAGCACATTTTCTTGTTAAGTTGCACTTGTTTGCTTTTGAACATGTGTTTTTTTTTTTCATTAATCATTTTTGTCCATTGTTATTCATGACTTCTTGTACATACCAGAAAAAAATCACATGACATAAATGACAAAAATAAGACATCAGAGGTTTTTTTCAGAGCTAAAATAATAATAAGAGCCTGTCCTATTTTCGAGGAAACACGGTAATAGGAATCTCCCATGAATGCACCAAATTATCCTGTTGAAGTTTTATCATTGTTTTCTAAAAAAAGATAAATAAGATGGGACAGGAAAGCCATGAAAGACGCAACATGTATGTATCATGGCACAATAGCTTTATTCTAAACTCCCAATATGAAATTCTATCTACAGAAGAGAGAAGATCTGGAGCCTTTCCAGGAAATCAGAGGAGTCTTTGATGTTATAGTTCCACTGTGCATGCAGAAGGGGATTCTGGGAGAAGATCAGGCACGCAAATACTTTTCCTCAGGTAAAGTGGAAAATTATTATTATTATCTATATTTATAAAGTGCCGACATATTAGGCAGTGCTGTACAAAGCCCATAGTCATGTCGCTGTCCCTCAAAGGAGCTCCCAATCTAATGTCCCTACTATAGTCATATGTCTATAACACAGTCTAAGGTCAATTTGGGGGAAGCCAGTTAACCTAACTGCAAGTTTTCTGTGAGATGAAACCGGAGAACACGGAGGAAACCCACACAAACCCCGGAAAAACCTGCAAACTCCATGCAGATAATGTCCTGGCCGAGATTCAAACCTGGGACCTAGTGCTGCAAAGACCATGTAGATTTTTTTTCCTTAGCATTCCTGGTCTCCTGGACCTGGATCAGCCACCTGCCATATTTTACAAAACACCTTGTAACACTTCAAGGTCGTGATTTGTTGAATTTGTAATATTCTTTTGTAACATTTGCCATTGGTGTGATGTTTTACAACTATAGAAACAAGTAGATGGAATGAAAGCAAAAATCTATAGTAGACCCAAAGCTAATTCACCTGGTCCAGCATCTCCCATAATCTTTGCAATCGTTCATGATCATTTCAAGGAACAGAGTGACAAATATTAGAACAGGTGCTGTACACACAGCTCCGTTTTGTTCTATGGAGCAGGGAAGGGGAGAACGAGTGATCAGCACCCTGCTATGCTCTTCTTCATTGACATGTATAGTGGTTGTAGGTCACTTTTGGATCCATGAAGATGGATCGAGGACAATGGCCACTTCTGTTCACATGTCAGATTCTCACCCAAGTAGAGCCTGATCATTCATGTCTGGTGGGAATCATCTCATGTCCATACATAGACTTAGGTTGGGAACTTCTTTTTGATCAACTTTTTGAAGGAAATAAAACTAAGCCTCTGGTCAGTAGCAAGGTAAAATGTAGACACCACTCTATTCACTAACATAGGTCAATTATCCCTAGAAGAATCTCAATTCATTTATCAGTAAATCCACCCAAATGTATCTCCATGGCTGAGACACAAAAAATGGGTTCTAATCTAACCTTAAAACAAGCAAAAACTGATATTTTATTGTGTAGTCTATTTGTGAGTAAAATGTATCTTTATTATGTCTTATAGCCCTTGAAGATGAATTGGTTTTCGTTTTACACCATCCTGACATGTTGGAAAAATGTATCTGCTACATTCACAAAATTCCATTTAAAGCATTCCAGAAACAGAGAGGAAAACTGGACATAGCAGAGAGGGATTTCTGTGATGGGTACTCCAGGCTTCGTCATCTGAGG
Source organism: Pyxicephalus adspersus (assembly GCF_032062135.1). Taxonomy (NCBI): domain Eukaryota; kingdom Metazoa; phylum Chordata; class Amphibia; order Anura; family Pyxicephalidae; genus Pyxicephalus; species Pyxicephalus adspersus. The sequence goes on along the minus strand of NC_092858.1, from coordinate 9,743,220 downwards.
GACACATTCATACCATCTCTGGTCCATTCTAATGGTCTTCAGGTGTATAGCACCACCACAACGTGTGACATTAAGGTTGGGTATACCAAAGAGAAGAAGCAGCAATACGTTGAAGGTCTGTGCAGACAGTTCTTTGGAGACATGGTGAAACTAATTGACAGTCAGATCAGAAGATATCGACAACCATTAAAGAATGGGATGGAGGGGATCTTGGAACATCTTTCTTTTTGTACCATGTACTCCGACCTGAAACAGTATGAGTTCCAAGAGGCAGAGGCTATTAAAAATTACATTCAGGATGAGTCTTCAAAACCAATGGTGGTGGTCGGAGAAGCAGGTTGTGGAAAGACTATCCTTCTGGCTTCCTGTGCAAAGATGGTAATATTCCATTCCCAATATTTTCACCTGTACAGAAATCTGCGTGTGGATAAATTTTAGGTAACTATAGCTCCATTATAGAGCTAGACAAATATTAGATTTGTAGAAAATGCCAACTAGAATATGGAAGGGTGCAGGTCCTAGTAGTCATTTGCTCCAAATCTAATAAATGGTAAAGATATATAGTTTCCCAAAGTGTAACCACATGCAAGTCACATAAATGAAAACTAGTTTATAATACTTTGAAGGTCTCTTTGCATTTAAAAATCTTGTCTTTCTTTGTTTCTAGGTGCGGCTTTGGGTCAGAGACTGTGCCCCTGTCGTGGTGGTTCGTTTTGTGCCCACATTTGGAGAACCTCTAACCCTTTGTAGGCTATTGACAGGACTGTGTCAGCAGTTATCAGACATCTACATGGCACAATTTCCTTTATATCTTGATGATATTGATGGGATAACAAGATGCTTTAATAGTCTACTATCCTTGACCTCAGTGATAAAACCTCTTGTTCTAATAATCGATGGCATAGATAATCTGACCTATTGTGATCGCAGTGGTAACCTTTTCTGGTGGTTGCCTTCCCTTCTTCCCAAGTTCTCAAAAATAATTTTGTCTATGTCCCAGGAAAAAGATTTAGATGAAACAGAGTTTCAGACAACAAGACAAGTCTACTTAATCAAAATGCAGCCAACGAGGAAAGAATGCAATGATAATCTCAGGGTGAATCTTTTAAAAGAAAGAAGGAAAATCACCTCTGGGCAACAAATGTATGTGAATAGGTCCCTCAGAAATTCAGCCACACCTTTTAAGATAAATCTGTTGTTAAAGGAAGTCGTTGGATGGAAATCCCACCAGGACATTGATGACCAATCCCTTGGCCAAAGCATCTGTGAACTCATTGAAAGATTATTCCATAAACTGGAAATGAAATATGGTTATGAGTTTGTCTTTAGGGTTTTGAGCTATATAACATTGTCAAGGTCTGGGATTAGGGAAGCAGAGCTTGTAGATGTATTGTCGGCAGATAATATGGTCCTTGCCCAATTGTACCATGTACATGATAACGTGTCCAGCTTAAGAGTGCCGGACTGGCTTGTAGCCAATATCTTACTTGACCTAAATGGTTGTGTTGCATCTAGAATAACTATGGGTTGCCAAATTATATGGTGGTCAAACAGGCTTTACCAGCAAGTTGTAGTAAAGCGATATCTCAATGACCAACAGGTAATAGGAAACTTTCATGAAAATATGTGTGACTATTTTAGTGGACGTTGGGCCAGTGGAAGATCCAAGTCAATTACTATTAAACCAAAATCAAATTCAAGAAGTGAAAAACTGAAGTCCAAATCGATGGCCATGGGGCAAAATAAACTTTACGTTGACCGAAGGCTTCCATCTCAACCTTGGTTCTTTGTTGCATGTTCAGGAATGGAGAAAACATTCATTGGGAATATAAAAAAAGCTTTTGATTTACCCTATCATCTAAAACAATGCGGAAGGCTAGATAGTTTGTACAATAATGTGTTGATGGCTCTTTCTTATTATAAAACCCTCTTGAAATCTGGCCACTTAAATGCATTGATCTGGTGTATAGAAGATGCAGCCTCACAAATGGAAAGGGAAGAGGTCAACCTAATCTCCAACATGCTTCAAGACGTGAGATGTCTGCTGATAGACAATCCTAATGCTTTTGAAGTGATCATGCAATCTAAATTGGTGCCTCTCTTGTCTGTATATCCATGTCTTTTCAGGTTTACCAAGCAAATCATATGTGAAAGCCTCAAAAGTTCATCCATGGTCATCTGGAATTCTGCACTCTTTAAATTGCCAGCTATTAAGGTTACATTCCAAGTTTCATCTCAAATTGTCAGCGTTCTGGATGCCAAAACAAAACCAGAGTTAACTGTAGTATTTCAAAATGGCCATATTTATACTTGGTGTAGGGGAAAAGATACAAGTTTAGAACACAAGATATCACTCGACATGGAAATCACCAGTGCCACTTTGGAGAGTAAAGATCACTATTTGGCAATCTGCACTAGTAAACCATCAATTGTTCTTCTTGATTGTTCCTCTTGGGTATTTTTGAATGAGATTGTTAATGTTCCACAGGAAGCTGTGCTTTCCCCAAAAACATATCACCTTTCTGACATTTTCCTATTTGTTTGGTATGAAAACAATCAGCAGGTAACAGTTTTCAATATTCTTTCTAGTGAAAATATAAAAGAACTTTATTTTGGCCAAGGAATGAGTTACTTTGCATGTATTGGCGAGGGTCAATATTTAGCTTTGGGGCAATCCAACAAACTTAATATTCTCAGCACTGAAAACATCAGCCACAAAATAACCCTGAAGATGGATACTATGAGACATGAAATATTTGATGTTTACATACATGACTTGTGTGTTATTGTGATTGACAAATATGGCAATATCAGAATTTGGAACATTGAAGAATGGTGTAAGCCACGGCTTTTAGATGAATTGAACTCTACTGAAGAACAGGATGAGGTGTGGTGTGCAGAGTATGCTTCCATGCAGATTTTAATATGCAGATCCACGTCCTTCGAAGTTTGGAAGATGTCAACATGGGAAAAGGTCAGCTTCAGGAATCCACATCAAGACAACTTTATTTTTTGCACATTTTCTCATCGTGGGAATGTAATTATTGCTGCGGTGGAGAACGTTCACTCTTTGTTTGTCTGGAGCATTGAAAATGGGCAGCTGATTTCCATTGTTAATCTTGAATCTCAAGTATCCTTACTCATGAAGAGCTTCCAATTAAATTTATTGGGAGCAGTAACTAAAAGCAATTCTTTAACACTGTGGGATATGAAATCAATCAGCGTTCCAACCTCTTGCTTTCAAACCGGAAGGCCTCTCCATTCTTTAATTCTTTGCCCTCTTGGCAGCCGTGCATTCACGTCAGATGGTTCAGATATTGTCTGCAAATGGGGCATTCCAAGCTGTAGATTATTAGCCTTTTATCAGCACCGAGAAGTTGTAGAAATAATAAGAGTAAGTCCAAATGGAGAACTTCTGATAACGTCAGTGAGGTCTGGAGAAATTTATATCTGGGAGACGGATTCTGGAATAAATACGCAATGCATTGACAGCACGCCTATATCTCAGATGCTTCTAACACCGAATGGTAATTTTGTGGTCACTTTGTGTGAAAATGGGGATTCCAGGGTGTGGAGGTCCCTAACAGGAGCTGCGGTATGTAAGATACGCACGTTTGTAAGCTCAGCGGTCATTACTCCAGAAGGTACCTTTGTCATTGGGGTAAATAATAATAAACTTCTAGCTATCAGTCTATGGTCTGGAAGTGTGTGTAAGACTTTTGGTTGTTGTGATGGAACAAGTTCCATTGTGGCTTTTCACTGTCTTGCCAGCCACCCCGATTTCATTGTCTTGTTGACCTCCAGTGCCGATCTCTACACATGGAACGTGGTGGAAGAAACTTTGTGCCACCTGGTCAAATTATCCATTCAGATTTCACATTCTCTTCCTTTGTTTCAAATCTCATCCAATGGGGATGTAATTGTCATAACCTTGGCTGGAACAATCAACGTGATCAACTCGTTGGTAAGAAAACATTATGTCCTGCATACACCCAACTCCGTACTACACCAACACTTGACCAAAGATGGCAAATATCTCATTTACATTTGTCATGAGATGTCCAGTAAATGTGAATGTGATTTTCACATCAACCCTATACTTAATGTGATACTAGTACACAGCGGAGAGAAGATTGCCCAATGCCACCTTGGTAAAATGCCGTGTGCCATGACGGCATCAGATGACGATGCCATCATGTGTGTTGCTTTTGAAGATGGCAGTCTGGGTCTGTATTCAGTAGGTGGAAAGTGGAAAGGTAATTCGATATTGAAAGATTCCCTCTCATTCACCAATAAGGAATCCACTGATAATGAATGTGTCCAAGTTTATCAAAGTAAACCATGTGCAGATATATTATGGGACGATTCTGGGAGCTCTGTCCTCAGTATTGGCTGTTCATTGGATGAAGAAACTGTATCAGTAGAATGAAAAGTAGAAGTAAAACCTGCCTGGCACAGAATCAGGCCAAAAGTAGAAATAAATCATCTATTTGACTATTTAATATGACAAGTCGAAATAATAAAACAACATAATTCCACCAAAGTGTATAGAACGCTTAAAAAATAAATCTGAATTACTGAAACTCAGGGAAATGGAAATATACTACTTTTAAATAATGATATTAATAAAATGGCTGGGGTAAAAGGGTTTAATTAAACAATATGGACGGGAGGGGTTGACCAGCTGCCCCTTCAGCGGTGCTGCCATCAGGTACATCTATGGCATGCCTAATGTAGCTTATCTTGTTCAATGGTTGCTGCTTTATTTCGTATTTATTCGTATTTATTGTAAATGTCAATTGTAAATTTTTGGTATATTGCTGTAAATACAAAAGAGCAAAAGCAAAATCATCTTATGTAATGTTTGAACTAATAAAACAAGTTTAAAAGTATGAAAGGGATTATGACATATTTTATGCAGTAGTAAATTTAGTGAAAGAGAGAGATTAGAAACATTGTTTTTAGAAACATTGTTTTTCTTCTGCATTCTAAATCCCCCCAAAAGAGCCACAGTAGATTTTTTGTTCTTTTATGTTGGCATAATAACTCCATTTGATTAAGTGGGGTATTGCTGCCCCTAGTGGTTACTCTTGGTAATACATTTTTTTATTTACTCCCAATTCCTTACAGTCATTTAAATACTTTTGAATGGTACATTGCTGCCCCTGGTGGTTACTCTTGTTAATACAGTTCATATCTACTAACTCCTTAGAGCAGGGGTGTCAAACTCAAATACACAGAAGGCCAAAATTAAAAACTTAGACCAAGTCGGGGGCCAAACTTGAAATGTATTGAAAAAATTATGGAAGTTTACTACTTCATCCATAACTAACAAAAACAAACCCCTCTACACACAAATCTTTGCAGGCTGTGTTTTGTTCATCCTTTCACATCACAAGTTTGTCTGACACTAAATATTACACTATGCAGTCTCCAATGGATTGAAACAAACACAATGCCCCTGGTAGTCATGCACCATGTGATCATTGCCTAGGCTTTGTGTCACATGATGGGTGTACAGGAATAATGTATATGTATTGCATGTATTGAAAATGATGATGTTAGGTGGTAATGCGGGCGAGCCAGGTGTAATTCATTTTCGGAATTCTTTGGGGGACAAAAAAAAAAAAAAAAGACTGTGAAAGCCAGATTTGGCCTGCGGGCCAGAGTTTGACACCCCTGCCTTAGAGTAATTTGAAGGTACTGTACTATTGAATGGTACATTGCTGCCCCTGGTGTTTGCTCTTGGTAAAACATTTCAAATCTGCTCTCAATTCCTTATAGTAATTTGAAGTTAATAATGAATGATGCATTGCTGCCCCTGGTGGTTGCTCTTGGTAGTACATTTTATATTCACTCTCAAGTACTTGAAGCAGAACTAAACCCTTTTTACACCTGTTCAGTCGCAGACATCGTCATCTTCTTGCTTCTTTTCTTTCTCATGTCCATATTCAGCCATCTATATTGGCTGGACCGAGATGATGTAACTTCCACGTATGCGTAACTCAGAGATTTTGTCAGTTGATGAGGGCAATTAGGCAGGTGAGTATGTTTTCTTGCAGAAGGGACATTTCCTGTCCTTTTTCTGCAATAAAGCCCTTTATTACCGTTTTACAGCAGAATACAAAGTGGATACCCGGCACATCCCACATTTTTTTGACTTGAGTGACACTTTATTAGCTTGTTGTAAGAAGGTTGAAGTGTTCCAGGTACCACAGTCCAAAGAAAGTGGTGTCATCCAGAACCATTCACTTTTAGAAGGTGAACAGGACTAATTCTGATGAGTGGTACAAAATTTCATGCTCATCGGGCTGCTTCAGTAACCCTTAATGAACCATTTAGTAACTTTGCAAGTATGCATGAATAAATTCCTGTCATCACAAAATATATCAATGGTATCATTTCAGAAAAATTCTCTCCATTATATCTACAAATACATATTTAATCTCCAGCTGGTGACTTTGCCTTGGTAGAAATGATGACACCAGGCAGGAGGAATTATTGCCTTAGTCCCCTCACCCCCAGTGATCAGACTGCAACATTGTAATCATTACTAAACATTCACAACACAGCCCAGGAGTTACATGACTGTCACCTCTGAACCATTATCTCAGTCCAGAAAGAAGGTGATGACCCTGGAAGATGCCTGAACAAAGATGTCTCCATTCTGCTGGGGAGACAAACAGATGAAGGAACTGGGGTATAATGATCCCTGTAAAAAGCAATAAATACCTGGAAGTGTTTCACTTCTATATTACTTTATATGCATGCACAAATATTTCTGATGTAGGAGTGCAGCAACACATAATATTTAGGGAATTGTGGAAGCTAAGGTCAGGTGTTTTCTTACAGATTGTGTACATGCTTTGTGTATAAATGCTGCATTTGCATTGCAATGAAACACATGGAGCCTATTCACACACAGGAATTGACCCCTTGTTTGCATATTACTCAAGTGCGGAATGCAAATATCAGAGCTGGAGGTGGTCAGAATTGGTGAGTAACAGCTGCCCTTCTTCTTCGTGTCTCTTCTCTTCCTGGAGATATTTTTTGGCCATCTTGATTGCCCAGGCTGGGACATAACTCCTGTACACTTGGAAGTTCATTAAATGTGTTCATCACTAGGATTATATAAATAGCTAAAACCCATCAGGGAGTATTACAATGGTAAGTATTTACACTCCAATAATTACATACAAATATATGATATTGCAACATAGTTGTATACTATGTATACTTTAAGGTCTTTTTTAAAAAATCATACATTTTTTTGTCCATTATTTCAACTGTATTTCCATGCACTGCCAATTAAATCCCTAAACTTTGCTTGTTTCAATGCATATAAAGAGTATAACTCACTCACACAATTGTATATTACATAAAAAAATAAATAAGGGACACAGTAAAAGATTGTACATTAGGTCATATAATGTATTGTGAGCTGTAATGAGCACTAATATGTGAGTCAGTTCAGAATAGATTCATTAGAATGTACAGCAATGTGACTGTTGTGCTATTCTGATAGTTGGCCACTAGGTGGCAGAATGAGTGGTAGTTTTATAATGCATTGTAATGAGCAATGCAGAGGGATCTGAACAGCTGTGCATGGAAATACAGACAAATTATGGGGATAATAAGTGATAAACGCAGCCCGCTATTTAAAAAACAAGATTCCTGAGCCGTGATATAGAGGCAGCTTTGAACGTGTCCTAAGGCAGCAGTTCATTAGTGTAAGGAAGCAGTAATCTCAACGCAACCTCACTCACCTTGCAAAAGTGATATTCATGCAACATTCAAAGGCATTTTAGCCTGTCCTCTATATAGACTTGAATTGGAAGCTGTAACCCTTTGCAAGCTTTGGTAAGTATTCACCTTTTACAAATGGTTTTAATAAAAAAGAAGAAATAACTATAACGCTTTACTATGCTTTTGCAGCCACTTACAAACACCTGAATGAGCCCAAAAGGTACTGCCTGTTACCATTCCAGGGCACATAGTGGTTATAGGTGTGCGCTTGGGTTCAATAAATGCATTAGACTTTTTTTTAACCTCTAAGGCTAAATTATTACACTTTATCAGTTACACTATTACACTCCTTACAAAACTAGGAAATGGGCTCACAATGAAGGAGCACCGGACAATTGGGGCATAATACAAATACAATGGTAAAATGAGACAAGCGGCGAGCATAAGGACTTGAAACAAGGTATAGGGGGCAGTAGAGAGCTGACAATTATGGGGGTTACTGCATACCTATGATACAAAAAAACAGAACACAAATTAGTGATGTGTTGCCCACCCAAATTCCCAATTTCTAGGAATAACACTATATACAGTCTATAAACTGGAAGTGGGTTAGGAGAAATTTAAAACTTGAATAAATAAAATAAATACATAGGGCTCTATTAATAAATTAATCCCTTGTAAATTCACTAACAGATGGTGGCATTTCTGTAAACTTCTCATTTCAATTCCTATTAAAACAATGACTCGTTCTGCCACCTAGTGGTCAATCTCAAGTTAGCAGTGTATAGGGGTCAGCATGGGCACGCTGCCTGGTCTGTGGCCAAGTATGCCCATACGCCGTGAGATGCCATGTGCTGTGCCCTTTCTCTCATGGGCAAGGCTTTTCAGCAATTTGTGCTGTAGCTTTTCAGTGGCATTGGACCAGATGGCTCAGTCCCCCCTCCCCCCCCCACCATATATATCAATAGGCAATAGGTGGCCATGTCTATGTTCCAGTTCACCTTTTTTGAACCCTTTGATGGGTACCAGCCCTGGATTTAGAAGGTAGGTACAATAAATCTTGTGCACAACTACATCTCCCGTCATCCCCCACGCGGCTGGAGCCTCATTACTTCCTGCGCTCTCTGACCCTTTATAGCCATTTCCGCCGGAAGTGCTCTCTCTTTCCTTCCAGCAGCGCGGAGCAAGATGGCGGTGCAGATCTCTAAGAAGAGGAAGGTGAGGGATCAAAAAGCTTGTGTCGACTGGAAATACAAAGCAGGAGTGATGGCCGGGGCTGTACACAGTGCTGGGGAGAGATTTGAGGGCAGTGAGGCGGGTTGGAGAAGGAGGATGGCGGTGGATAGAGTGCGGCCTTCGCTGGCCAGTTGTCATGGCGGATAGGAGAAGAGCCGGGAAGACTGTGCTAAGTGTGTAGAGAGGAGCTGAGGAGTCCTGGAAAGCCCTGCCTGGCTATAGGGTGAATATCTGGGGTTGTTTTACTCATTCCCTGCATGGCATCCTAATGCTTTGATAAGTCTGCAAATATTAGAGTGCACCCTATATACATGGGCCTCAATGGCTGCAAAAATGTAGCTTACTGCCATTGGCATTGGTGGGACTTGTTATATATATATATGCCCAGTGTATTACAAAAAGTGCCTGACAGGCTAATAAAAGCACCCAATGCATGGTAGTGTTTTGTGTGCCATTATCAATGCCAAGCCAACACACCGGTGTATGTATGCCTTGTGTATGAATGCCGGCACTTCTAGCAGCTCATGAAATACTCATGGTGCTGCGGAAATGTATGTGGGTCAGCACTGATAGGGTGATCACATCTGCCTGGGTTTGCATTGAGTGTGTAGGGTTCTCCCCAGGCTCTTTTAACTGGGCACAGTTTTTGGGTTGTTATGATACCATTGGGTCATAGTACAAGGGCTGTCACCTCCAGCACCCAGCTATAAAATAAAAAATGGGAGGACACTGGTGTTTGTGAGCTGGCTCTGATGGGTTTCCTATATTAGCTGATGTATTATTGTCCCCTAACATGCAAAGCTGCACATAATGGCTGCGATCCCCAATGTGTGTATTTATCAAGCACATAATACCACCTACACCCTATTCCAATGTATCTTTGATTGCAGTGTACTGCTTTTTGAGCTGGGCGCACCACCTGGTGCATTTCAGTAACCACCTGGCTGGTTTTGGGTGGTTACTAAAAAGTAGGGTCACAATACAGGGGCTGCCACCTGCCTACATTTACTTCCCACCCAGCCTAAATCAATATCTGCATTGAATACTGATTCAATATATATTTCTTGATATTTCTTGTGTTGGGACAAAACAACACAAGAGACTACACAGTCTCTAATACTACTTAGCCCAGTGTTTCTCAGCCAGGGTTGCCAAGGGTTCCTTAAACAAGTTAGTGCCCATCAGGTCAGTTTGTGACACCAATGATCTTTTTGGCTATCTATATCATTCTTTCCAATGGCCACCAATCTTCCTACTGACCCCCACACTAATATACTGTGAGCTATGAATATACTAATTATAGAAGGGATTCCCTAAAGACCTGAAAGTTATCTTATTGGTTACCTCATGAGTCGAGATAGGCCACCTTGCCCTTTTAGAAATGCCCTTTACCTCCTTGGTGTGGGGTACATGCCTCAGTCTTATTCCTAGCATACAGTGTCTGTGTCTGAGCTTTGGAATCTTAGTTATGACATTAATTGGTCAATAATCGACAAATGTTTAAATGGTTTTGTAAACATTTGTTTTTCCAGTTTGTCGCCGATGGCATCTTCAAAGCTGAACTGAATGAGTTCCTGACCCGCGAGCTGGCTGAAGATGGCTACTCCGGTGTGGAGGTCCGAGTCACCCCAACCAGGACTGAGATCATCATTCTGGCTACCAGGTGGGCACACTTGCTATCTAAATGTTGTCAGGTTATTCTGTTTAGCCATAGTATATTCAGCCAGCCCTGCTGCTCAGTATTTATGTATAAGATCATATCACTGAGACAGCAGCTCCATGGAGATTTTGTTTATCCAAATCTTACTGTCCGTTTCTGCACCAAATGGTTTCCAGATCAGAGACCAGGGAAGCTGGTTGGTGAGGTTTTGACTTTCCACTGATGTCAAAGGAGTTTTGGCTGCTATTAGTAGCAATGTTATACTCGCCCCTATTGTAGCTCCACTTTGTGGTGTGACCAACCATGTGCACACAGCTTGTCTTCATTGTGGAGAAAGGCCCATTGCCTGGTTGTAAAGCTTATACCACTCATCTGATCTTGTAGATTATTATAAAAGTTGAGGCCCTTAATTGAATACCTGAGGCATGTTTTTTTTTTTTTTTTGCCAGTATTAAAGCCAGATTATTAGAACTCAATCCAAGTCAGAAATGGCAATTCATATGGTGATAGGTCTGCAATTATTAGCCTGTCAATAGGTTTTTATTCCCATTAGAACTTTTTCCAAGTCAAAGGAGCTGAAAGCAGGTCACTTGAATCTGTTGCTGAATTGTGAATGATCACAGTTTTGTAAAATGATCTCAAGTGTGCTCATCAACACAGACTGTGTGACTAATGTCCTTAAAAATCATATTAAGACCTTCCATAAACACTGCACAGCTCATGGCCTGAGTAAGTTGTTTCTCTACACCAAGGCCATGGTGGGGAAGGTGATCATTTTATAGTCTCTGGAAATTTAAAGGATTGCAGTGTGTTTTAGCACTCGGTCATTCTGTGCAGCTGCGAACACACTTCCAATAAGTATCGTTGGAGACGAGCGACCGATCGCCCGAAAATCGTTCACAAAAAAGGTGGCCGACGAGCGAGGATTGTTGGAAATGAACGGCCGTCATGGTGGATCTGATTGGCCGACGATCGTTCACTATCTATCGTGTGTTCAGACGTTCAGTGATCGTGTATGTTTCTGCAATACACTTTCTCCTTTACATGTCACTCCCTGCATCGTTTGAACGATCAACTCTAGCGTGTGTACACTATTGGTGGCTTAAATTTAAACGATCGTAACGTTACAGCATATACAGAATTGTGCAAGATACGATCATTCAAATATAATTGTGCATGTTCATTGATAGGTCGTAATCGTTCTTTTTCTAACAATAATTATTGGAAGTGTGTATCTAGCTTTAGACATTCCCCACTTTTGTTACTTTTTGTTGGAAGGGGGATATTTAATTAAAAATGTGATCTTTTGGATGCAAGTCAGTTACCATTTTCCCCTAAATTCTATAGTAAAGTGTAATTGTAGCCCTTGCTGTCTTTTTAAACATGTACACTTTTTTGTCTACTTTGCAGGACCCAGAATGTCCTCGGTGAGAAAGGCCGCCGTATCCGTGAGCTGACTGCCGTAGTCCAGAAGAGGTTTGGTTTTCCTGAGGGCAGTGTGGAGGTGAGTTTGCTCTGCGATTTGCCGATTTTTCTGTGTTGGTGTCGCTATGGATGTCTTCGGTGATGATTCGATGACGAGTCTGAATTCGCCCCTAGCACTGCCAGTGTTATGGATAGACAGCGTTCTGCTGCCTACCTTTACTCTTGGTATGTGTGATTGGTGATGTGTGAAGACTGATTCGAGGCATTTGTCTGAGAAACATCCACATAGATGTATTCGCTTCTTATTTCAGTAACTTGGGAAAAAGTACGCTTTCTTCTATGTCTGACTTGGCTGCAGTTTCTAATGCCGTCTGTGAAGCATAGTGTGCAATAAAATCACAGAAAGCAACTTTGATATGATACACAAAAGGAGCCTTTAAAACTGTGATAACCTGAAGAGAAGGCAGGAGGTCTTTTAGTTAAGGGGTCCAGCTGGTTATATTGGTTCCATTCTGTATGATGGATGAATCTTAAGTGGTGTACACGTATACTGCATTTACCCAACTCCAGGCAAGACATGGGTTTGAAGAATGGTACGTTGGTTCGGTCTGTTGGGTAGATACCACCTATTTTCTTGTCCTGGCGACCACAATTATTTGGACAGAAGGTGTTGAGATTTTCAGATGTTGAATGTATACAGCAATTAAAACCTTGCTCAAGTTTTAACCCTTTAACGCTAAGATTTTATAGCTGCTGTATCACTGTGGTCCTGAAATGTTGAATAATATTGTGGTGATACATTATCCTTAGATAGTCATGTCTTGTGCTAGTGACTCTTTACTATTTGCTTTGTAAAGTTCTGTCATGTAATTTGGTGTTGTGTTATGTGCTTTATTCTTTCTAAAAGTTTCTTTCATGTCTTTTAGCTGTATGCAGAGAAAGTTGCCACAAGGGGTCTGTGCGCCATCGCTCAAGCTGAATCCCTGCGTTACAAGCTCCTGGGAGGACTGGCTGTAAGAAGGTGAGATGTATAGAATACAACATTGATGCATTGAGAAATAGACTGGTCTGCAAGGGTTACCCAGGCCTATGACTGAAACCGGCTGCCTTATGTGAAGTACAACAAGGTGTCTTGAATGCACTGATGTATTCTTTATGGTGATGTGCAGTGGGCAGAGCGCTTTGTTCCCAGGGTTTAATGTTACTTCAGGGTAATGTATAACTTCCAGGGTTTATTGTTGGTTAAGGGTGTTTGGTTCAAGGCCTAAAGTGGGGTTTTCATTGGGCTCTGTTGGCTGTTCTTACCCCAGCAGATTGTTAATCCCAGCCTGATATCAGAGTGTAGTTCAGGTGCTTTTTTTTTTAAAGATATTTAGTAATTTGATGGTATGTTGTGTAGGGAGAATAGCTTGCATTTAATTGGGATCATTTACAGCTAGTACAGATCATTTTAGGACTTTATAGTAGTTGGCCCTTTTGCAGCCTGTTGGTTTTTGTATATCATATTCAGGTTACTTGCATGATGTAGGATGTCTGATCATTTGTCCAAATTTTAGATGTGCCCTTGCATGCTTCCTTTTGCATACTTGGCCTTTCACACTAATCTTCCAGTGGTTTTCTGTAGATCAGTGAGTGTAGACAGCGCTCCTTATGTAAAATCTGTCCAGCAAAAATATTACATTTCAAGCAATTGTACTAAATTCATGCAGGTAGACAAGCAAGTTTAGTCTGTACACAAACCTTCATGACATGCATACAGTTAACTGGGTGCAATCTGTACACTGGCACAAATCATTGGTATACAGATGACTGGTACAATCTGTACTCTATGCTTCTCATCACATGTATACAGGACAGGTAACTACATGACAGGCATCTAACATCCTGTGCAGAAAGTGAGGTGACTGCAAAATAATCTCTGCATAGTGCTTCTGGCAGTGTTGGAGGTCTGCTCATTTGCCATGAAAATACATTGTATCATCACCAGGCTTCACTGCTTGTATCTTACATATACAATGTCTGGGACCATGCATATGCATCAGGCGGTGATGCTAAACCTCATCCTATTAGGATTTTTTATGAATTAGTTTAACAGTAATGTATGCTTCTAAAAAAAAAATTCCATCTGCTAAATCTGTCAGGATTGATACTGGAAGTGCTTAGATTTTTCCTGCTCTTATAATCACTGAAATACAACTTTCAAGCTTATAGTAAGGCAGATCAGCTAAAAGTGAACATCCTTAAACATGATTAACGTAGCTGAAACTAAAATACATTTACATACAAACACATGTTCATTTTTTATGTTTAAAGGTTGATGCCAGATAAACAAACACAAATTGGAAATTGTGCCTATCATACAGTAGAATTTTAATCTGAACTTTTTTCCTACTTTAGAGCCTGCTATGGTGTTCTGCGTTTCATCATGGAAAGTGGAGCCAAGGGTTGTGAAGTTGTTGTGTCCGGCAAACTGAGAGGTCAGAGAGCCAAGTCCATGAAGTTCGTGGATGGCCTGATGATCCACAGTGGAGACCCAGTCAACTACTATGTGGACACAGCTGTGCGTCACGTCCTCCTTAGACAAGGTGAGAAGCTTCCTGCGGGTTACTTTTACTTGGACTAACCCATGCTAACGTGGTGTTCCTCATCTAAAGAAGGGCTGATTCATCCATCCCACCTAGGTTCTATCTTTACCTGTGGTGTTTGTAGCAATAAAAGAATCTCACCCCTTTAGGTGATTACAGCAAGAGTTGGGTGAATTAAACAGCTGGTTAAACTCTTGAAAAACAAAAGATCATCTTATGTTGACATCTTAAAAAAAAAAAAAAAAAAAAAGTGTCATGTTATTGTAGTGACCACAAAGTTTTTACTCCCTGAAAAAAGATTGAGTTTAGGAAAGTCTGCTGTTGCAAGAACAATAGAAAACAGTGCTGCAAATCGGGCATTGTTGCCACAAATATAATTTAAAGCCTTGTTGCTTCAGGAATGGTATTCTGTAAGTTTTTTTGGTTAATTTTGTATTAGGATGAAATAATAGTGATTTTTCTTGCAATTGTGTCCTTCGGTGATGATTCGATGACGAGTCAGACTGGACATTTTTGGTGGAGGATTTTCCTGTACAAAGCCACGTTCTGTGTCTCTGTATCTGGTGTCTCCCCCAGATGGTTGTCCAAACTCCTGATTGATTTAGAGGCATTTGTCTGAGAAGGATACTAGAAAGTAAATAAAAGCCAGGGACTTGTACAAGTTCATGTTTAATTTCTAATGGTAATGTTTACCTCCAGGTGTGCTGGGTATCAAGGTGAAGATCATGCTTCCTTGGGATCCCAGTGGCAAGATTGGCCCCAAGAAGCCCCTCCCTGACCACGTCAGCATTGTGGAGCCCAAAGAAGAGATCCTGCCAACTACTCCCATCTCTGAGCAGAAAGGAACCAAGCCAGAGCAGGCTCAGCCACCAGCCATGCCCCAGGGGCCTGTACCCACTGCATAATGAGTAAGTACTGAAATGAACAGAAATTCCCTCGGGTAAAATGCACCTTCGGTGATGATTCGATGACGAGTCTGAATGGACAAATCTTTCCCGGTGGGCCTCTGCTTACACCACGTTCTGTGTTGTGGCTTCTGGTCAATTGGGTCAAGACTGCCCATTGCTTGATGTCCTTGAGGCATTTGTCTGAGAAGGTGATGAGGGAACAATTATGACTTGAGGGCTTTAGGAGTCTGTTCTATAAGAGCACAATGATAGACTTTATATTTATGTAGTTGGAAGTAATGCATGGGTCATCACTCATACAACATATAGCAAATAACTTTTAAAGGCCAGTAGTGATTTAGACATAGATGTTTGGCTATGTGGTCTCTGCTAGGTGAAATTGTTTATTAATATTGGTTTTAATACTGTCATTTTTTTTTAAAAAAAAGTATTTTAGTGTAAAATCTCTTCTTTTCCAAGTCTGATTTTTTTTTTTTTTTCAGGTTGCTGTGAGGCCATGATGCATTTGGATACCAGCTCAAAAATTCTGTAAAATAAAAAACACCATAAAAACTATTCTGTCTATTTTATTATTTACCTTGTGTAAAGTGTGATTGGAATACCTTTGCATGTGAACAGCTGGTAAAAGTTTCAGCAAAAAGGTATTTATTTCATGTAGCAGCCATATTAGTTTTTGTTTAAAATTTGAAATCTAGTGTCATCAACTGGAATTGTGCTTTTTGAAGTCAGTCCATGGCTCACTATGAGGTCTGGAAATTGGTCTATATGCTTGCTCTTGAAGAGTTTTGGATGCCACTGCTATCTAATATTTCCAGATGTCTGGCTATCCCCTGAAAGAGTGGTGTTCCTCAAGCAGACCCCCTCGAGTGGATAAAATCATTGTTTGGATCAAATTACAACATGGATTAAAATTTGTTCATGCCCCTTGTGTTTGCTATTGCAAGTGAATGAAATAATGTTTGAGGGAACAGTTCTTGATTGGAAGCAAAATGACCGCCTCGCCCAGCAATTGGGAAGAATTTCACCTTTACACAAAGATTGCCATCATAACTGACCTGAGAGGCACACATCATTGGTTACCCAAGGTACCTTGAAAGGTGACTTAGAACCCCTGTCCTAAAGGGAGTTGTACACGTTAGATTGATGAATTTGTTGCTTACTGTCAGGTGGGGTTTTCCTTGTTTATTTCACAAGTAGAATCTTGTCATCAAAGTTGTGTCAAAAATTAAAGGAGCGCAAAGTTGCTTACTCACTTGCACCGTGAAACATTTGTGAAATATACTCTGTTCTGAGAAATGATGGTGCTGCAAATCTAGAAGTTGTCATTAATTCTTAATAGCTTTAAAAACAAAGGTAATGGCTTCTGTGAGTTGGTCTAAAGTTCTAAAAGCAGTAACTATGATGTACATGACAAAGTAAACAAACTTTTTACCTCCTTGAATCCAAATCCTCTATTTCTGTATATCCAAACATCTCCCAAGCACAGTGGCCTCCTAAATCCTCAAGTAGAAGAAATTTATCACACAAGCGGGGCTTTTCCAAGAGCTGGTCACCTGGCCAAACTGAGCAATTGAGGAAGAAGGGTCTTGGTGAGAGAGCTGATAAAGAACCTGATGGTCTCTCTCACAGATCCTGTGTGGAGATAGGACCAAGTTTCAGGGCGAGAACCCTAACTCCAGCTCTTCACCAATTTGGGCTTGGTTGAGTGGTTAACAGGAGAGCATCTTTGTGCAGAATGCATGAAAGCCTTATTGAAGTTTGCACAAAAAACACTTGAAGGTCACTCCGACAAGATTCTCTCCGAGTTAACAAAGATTGAACTATTTGGGACAAATTCTAAATGTCTGAAGGAAACCAGCCACTGCTCATCACCTGCCCAATACATTCCCAACTGTGATCCATGGTGGTGGCAGCAGCATCATGCTCCGGGTGTTGTTCAGCAGTAGGGACTGGTTAGAGTTGAGGGAAAACTGAATTGTAGTTAAGTACAGAGAACTTTTCAACGAAAACCTGTTTGACAATGGTTAGCACCTCACTGAGCTGAAGGTTCTTCCACCCTGACAATAACCCCAAGCACACAGCAAAGAATACAGGAGTGGCTTAGGGACAGCTTTGTGAATGCTGCCCAGCCAGAGCCCTTACTTGAACCCTATCGAACATCTCTGGAGAGACCTGAAAATGGCTGTCCACTGCCATCAATCCTGTCTTGCCTTGAGAGGATTTGGAAAAAATGGTAGAAGTCCCTCAATCTAAGTGTAATGATACATCATACCCTAAAGACTCAAAGCTGTAATTGCTGCCAAATGTGCTTTAACTAAGTAAAGGGTCTGAATACTAATGTAAACGTGATATCTGAATTTTTTCTTAATACATTTACTACAATTCTGTTTCCACTTCATCATTTCTGGGGTACTGAGTGTACATTGAAAAAAAAAAGTGATAACGATTGTAGCATCAGGCTGCAACATAACAAAACTGAAAAAGAATAAAGGAGGTTTGAATACTTTGTGAAGTAGCTGAGGAATATAAAAACTTACCAGTGGAGATGTATGTGGTGTGAAGTCTGCGTCTTGTCATTTCTCATCCTCTGATACACATGTGGAGGAACTGGGAGCTCCCAGACTTCTGCAATTCCGCTTCCCTACTCTGCACCCTACAAATAATTCATTTTTGTTTTTTTTTTTTACTTGTTCTCATCTCCAGGAAGGCATATTGTTTTCATAATAAAACTCCTGGTAATTATACAATACCTGTCAGCTGTTAATATAAAACAAGAATTGTGTTTTAAATGCTGCTGTTATAAAATCTTGAATTCTTAAACTTTACACAACTTCATGCTGAGAAAATATCAGACCTGGAGGTTAGTTACTAGTCAATTAAACTTTATTCCACTGCACAGTACTACAGGCTACTTGGGAAAAGGTACGGGAAATAACCCTATGGCTTCAATCGAGATATTTTTGATAATCTTTAATGCATTATGAAGAATGCTAATTACCTGGGTATAAATCTGATCTTTTGGGTTCAGTAGCTGCAATTGCATACCTGAAACAAATAACTGACAATTAGCTGAACACCTGAGCTGCATCCTTATTCTGGGTCAGCGATTCAAAAGGAATTCACGGCGAGCTGTTTTAATTATAGTGAAAGGTACAATTTGTCATGAGAAAAATGTGGGTGCTGCTATTCTTTGTCTTATCTTTGCATGTTTGTATCATTCAGATGGTTCAGTTTCAATCTGACTTTGAACACACTAGGAGAATATACATTCTAACAATTGGTATGCTTGTTCCAGGTTTGTGATGTATTGAAGGAAAAAAGACAAGCATTTTTTTTTTCATTTTAAGAGGCTCTGAAATTTAACTTTTTTAAAGCAGAGTAATTCTAGAGAAGGTTGAGGCATAAATAGAGGATCACAGATGTGCATCACTAAATCTCAGTACTGAGTGCAGAGAATTCTGAATATTTTTGCAAGGATATCACACCTACCCTATAAATCTCATGGCACACGGTTCATCCAGGTTCCATTGAAAGGTCCAGGAGGGGTTGCATCCTAGCTGCAAAATGCAACTCTCCAGCAAGGAACAGATTCATACTAACAGAACATACTCACTGGTGTGCATTGGCCCCAGTGCTGCACAGTGCACTTTCAACAATGATAAAATAAGTATTCATTCTCTATGGGGCTGCCACAGGGTTGCATCCTAGCTGCAAAATGCAACTCTCCAGCAAGAAACAGATGCCAACTAACAGGTCAGAATCACTGGTGTGCCATGGCCCGATGGTGCATAGAGCAATTTTAACTATAATTAAAATAAGTTTTAATTCTTTATTAGGTGGACAAAGGTATGCACTACTTGTAAATGTAAAGTTTTTTTTTCCACTCATCAAATCAATATAACAAAACACTTTCAATGATATTTTTAACAGACCAATAAGGAACAAATAAAAGAAGTTGATTGTTAGGTGTTATATACACTTTAATATACAAACAGGAGAATGGAAGTGGTAAATTACTATATTGGTGACAATGTGATACAATGTTTCAGGAATGATCATAGAGTCACACCATTCATCATTGAAATTGGTGCAGATCCAGTATGGAAGGACGTGTTCCATTATACTGACATACTGGATAGTGCTGAAAATGCTGGACCTTGGAGAAGACATTGGTGCTGGCAAAGGAATTTACGATCATCTTATTGTATCATAGAATTGAATTCAGATTCAGTGTTGCACACTGCAGAAAATAGAACACATTCCTTCTGATATTGGGCCTCAGATGGTCCTGGGTGGTTTGTATCAGGTTTTGGAATGAAGGTGGTCAGATCCTCCAGGCTATGGTATATACTGATCTTCTGTGCTCCCTCTGGAATACAAAGACACATATGAGTGTGTGACCTGCTTTATGACCATTATGTGACTTTAATATAATATGAATTCTTCTATCATTATTAACAGCACATAATTGCTTACTACATAGATATGGTGATGGAGATAGCATGGATAAATGTACAAATTTCTCACATTTACATGTGAATAGGGGCAGTACTCAGTCACACATGTACTGATAAAGATTGTGTTTATTGGGTCAGAATGGTATGACCCAATCAGTCTTCTGCTGCTCCTCCCTGTTCTTTCACATTCTGGGGGTGGTGACATAATCAAGCCATGTTAATTTATTAAGGTACAGATGAGTGATGTCATAGCAGACACCTGAGGGATAGTTTAGAGAAGTCTATGGGGATCACCTGCACAGGTTAAGTCAGTGTCACAAGGATTACAGCTTGAGGTTCTTGTGGTTATTTTTGCCTTGGGGTCTAGGCAAATGACTGTACTTGACTAGGCAAATCACTGTACAGTGTTCCATAAAAGCAAAAATATTTTTTAAATTTCATATAGGAGTTAACATGTTAATTCAATTGCAAAAATTGCTTTTTATTTTTTCACTCTATGACTTCTATTAAAATAATTCTTGGTGATCCTGGTTTGAGGGTCATTCTTCAGGCATTTCCTGTTACATGGTGACACAGTTTTGCTACTGTCTTCCAATTGTGCTCCTGCATTGTCTCCTGACTACAAGTAGCCATTTCAACATGTTAAGCAGACATGGTCCACTGGTGTCACCATCAGATGACCCACAAAGAGAAATGCCATGTAGCCCCATTGCCGAAATACATGTAGACAGGTAGAGGTTGCCAAGCAGATGCAGGAGATCATCAGCAATAAGATGCAACAAAGGGGGATAAAAGTTGGGCTAGGTAAGTATTGTGGAGCTGAGTTCAGTTTAAATGTTCTATCATTGTTCCTAAATGTCCCACTTTTGGTGCCCATTCCTACCAGACTCTGTGCCGACATTCTCCTGTAGAATCTGTGTCCTTGTAGACAAAGGTAGCTTGATCCTCATCATCCGACCTGGAATATATTATAGGGGTCAATGCTGTCTCGGGTTATAGCAAAAATCAATGTAAAGTGTATCGGATAAAAATGAACAGCCCATGTTACAATAAGTAATCAGTTTTGCTGCAATATTGACATTGTTTGCAAAGGATCTGCCTTTCCTGCTCTTCTGGATTGACCACCAGAGTCATACTTATTATTAGTTATACATATTGCACAAAAAACAATGGTGCACCCCTTTTCTTACCCAATCTTTGTTTTCTTCTTTTGCACAGGACTTTTCCCAGGTATGCCATGGACATCACAAGGACCAGAAAAAAGATGGCGCCCTCAATGATGAGAATGATGGCTGGCTTTGACAGTCCTGATTTAGGCAGCGGCTCCGATGTCTTATTGTCTGTGATAGAATTTAGAGGATATATAAGGTAAAATGATAGGAAGAAGCCCCAGAAATCCATCTGCAGTCATAAGCTGGGACCAATGGTGGGCGTAGTCAATGGGGGGGAGGCCTGTGCAGAACTGATTTGGGGCCATCATGGGAGCCCCTCTTGGCTGAGGGCCCTTGTACAGTGGCACACTTTGTACCTTCCTATGTCGGCCCCTGGCTTAGACCATATCTGAACATGGAGCTGAAGTTCACTGCAGGTCCCCAATAATTTGCAACTAAATGCTTTATGACATACTTACCTGCTAATGTGCCCTCCTCCAGCGATGTGACAACCGCCATCCTTCCTCTTTGCTCTATCACCATCTCCGACATTCTTGGTTGGTCTTCCTACAGATACGTCATTCCTGAACCAGCTTTACTGTCAAACCATGGATGGCATAACCCTGCCCATAAGCAGAAATCTGGCAGGTAGAAGAGTAGGTTTTATTGCAGAAAAGAATAAACAAGAAAAGAAACAAAGGGTGAATCTTGGGTGAAAAAGTTGTAAATGGAATCCCTACTTCAAAAAAAGCCTACCAGTTATTTAATATTTTGTTTTTTAGTTCAATACAGTTCAGACAATACACTGGTTTATAGGTGCATGATCAGGTAAATGATCAATATCCCCCATATCTCCATCACTTTCTTGATTACTACTGTGTACCTATTGACCAGCCCTGTTCTTTGTCCAATCAATGACACCTCCCCACACTCTGACCACCAATAGCAGGGAAAGCTCTTCCTGAAGAGTCACATTATTACAATATTGCTGGTCAGAGCTGGGAATCAGCATCAGCACTTCACACAATAAAATATTGCCTTATATATTCAAGCTTTTGGGTCGTATAACAAAGTCTTCAGGCAGCTTTGCTGAGATTTTCAAAGCAACCTTACCTTGCAGTTAAGGCTTTTAAAAACAGATTGCGGGTATGATTAACACAAAGATAGCTGCCTATCTGACCTAACCCTAGCTAGCGCTAAGTGCCTATCTTACCCTAGCTAACCCCAAACCCCTCTCCAACCCTAGCTAACCCAAAGGTCTTACCAATCACAGCTAACCCTAGGTCTTTATCCAACTATACATAAACCTAAGCCCTTATCCACCTATAGATAACCCTAAACCCTTATCCACCTATAGATAATCCTAAATCCTTATCCACCCATGGATAACCCTAAATCCTTATCCACCCATGGATAACCCTAAACCCTTATCCACCCATAGATAACCCTAAACCTTTATCCACCCATAGATAACCCTAAACCTTTATCCACCCATAGATAATCCTAAATCCTTATCCACCCATAGATAACCCTAAACCCTTATTCACCCATAGATAACTCTAAACCCTTATCTACCAATAGATAACCCTAAACCCTTATCCACCAATAGATAACCCTAAACCCTTATCCACCAATAGATAACCCTAAACCCTTATCCACCCATAGATAATCCTAAACCCTTATCCACTCATAGATAACCCTAAACCCTTATCCACTCATAGATAACCCTAAACCCTTATCCACCCACAGATAACTCTAAGCCCTTATCCACCTATAGATAACCCTAAACCCTTATCCACCCATAGATAACCCTAAACCCATAGATAACCCTAAACCCTTATCCACCCATAGATAACCCTAAACCCCTATCCACTCATGGATAACTCTAAGCCCTTATCCACCCATAGATAACCCTAAGCCCTTATCCACCCATAGATAACCCTAAACCCTTATTCACCCATAGATAACCCTAAGCCCTTATCCACCAATAGATAACCCTCAACCCTTATCCACCCATAGATAATCCCAAATCCTTATCCACCCATAGATAACCCTAAACCCTTATCCACCCAACCCTAGCTAAACCTAAAACTTCATACAACCCTGGCTAATCCCAAACCCGTATCCAACCCTAGCTAAACCTAAAACTTCATACAACCCTGGCTAACCCTAAGCCCATACCAACCAAAGCTAACCTAAGCCTTTATCCAACCCTAGCAAGTGGTTAGCCCCTAAATGAAAGAAAACACTTTTACTTCAAACCATAAAATTGGTGAATGTTTAACGATCATCAATTACATACATGACAAATTGCCGCTCTTACCATAAACATGCAGGATGATCTCAGTCTGATGGATAAGGTCATTCTGTGCATTATACCCCTCTGCTGAGTATCTCCCCCCATCCTCTCTCTGGAAACCTCTTAGAAGGAAGTTTCCATTAGGGAATATGTTGTATTTCTCATTGCAGCCATTAACACACATACTCCTGGTAACCTCCACTAGTAGCTTATCTTCTTTCCTCCAAACCACCTGCTCAAGGGGAAACTTTGAATCCAGAGGCAGGAGGACTGAGGGGTTAGCAGACCCTATTATTTCCTTTGCAGGGATCTCTGTAGAGACAGGGAGTTGAACATCATTATCATTGTAATACAATACAGCCATGTTATAACGAAAGCTGTCCTTTAATCATCATTGAATCTACCAGGTTCAGGAGGCTTAACAGGCTCACTGGTCCCAGATAAACGCATTACATAAAATACTAAGAATAAGACCAACTGCATTAAAGAACATAGAAAAACATTTGGTAATAGAAAGTAATGCTATATTTGACGTAGCAGACCAATAGTTAAATGCCCTAAACTACAGAATGTTTAAAACACCCACTGAAACTGTGACTTCTTGGCCACCTTTTCCCTTGGCTATGGGCAAATGTTGATGCAAAGAGATGTACTGGGGTGGTGTCCTTAAACATATAGCAGTGCATTGCTCAGCATTTTAAAAATCATGTCACAATGCTAGTGTTGGGCCCATTGCAATTGTCTCCAGTGGTCTTTAGTACAGAAGTGACCTGCTGTGCCTTTTGTGATCCCCATTATCCCCAAGTGTCACCTATGCCTCCAAAAACCTCCCATGATCTCCATAACCTTCAAGTGTCTCCTATAACCCCAAGAGTTTTGTGCAACCCTGGTGACTGCAACACCTCAGCTTCCATGTGCTCACATATATAATTCTGCTGCTTAACAATTTTGACCTAATGCTGATTACGCCTGCTCATTGCTCATGCTAAACTTTGGCTTGCGCCCAAATCCATGGTGATAGTTTGCTCTCTAGCTGTCTGCTCTGGTGGGTCTGAGCCGCACCCTGCAAAATCATCTACAATGAAGCCCATCATTTAAAATTTGTGCCTTGGCCACAGGGTCCTTGTTCAGTGGACCCCCAGCCTGGATAAAACTGCTTTCTACAGAACCAGTTGCATGACATCTTGTCTGAGCTCCTCTGCATAAAGAACTTCAAATTCAGGTATCTACTTTTTCTTGCTTAAATTAATTTGGGCCTTTTTCTTTTGGAGTTCATCCTTAAAGTTACAGTTACTGTTAGGGTTATCAAGTTGTGTCAATCTTAGTTGTGTGCCCTTACCCCAACATGCTATTTACACTGAGCTCCATCACAGTACTTACCTATAATCCTTAGCATAATGGTCACCCGGTGGATGAGATGACCTTCCACATCATAAACCACCACTGAGTATCCTCCTTCTGCTTCTTTTCCACCATGGCTGAGCCACAAACTTCCATTGGAGAAGACCTGGGATGTCTCACTGGAGCCATAGTTACAGCGCCCCCTGTTGGTTCTAGCTACTAACTGCCCTTCTTTCTTCCACTCTACATCAGATGGAGGAATTTGAAACTGTCTCCGAAGTGGAAGCAAGATTGATGGTGGAGCTTCCAAACCTTTTACTGCTCCACCATAGGACACATTTATTTGATATACTATAAAAAAAAAGATGGTGAGTTTAGAAAAAAAGAAAGAAACAATAATCCACAATGGAGGACTTTTAAAGTACTTATCACAACTCACTGGGAGCCAGGGGCCACAGCAAACTGAAAGTGATAGGAAACTTTTCATGTAATAAAAGCCAATGGAGGCCGTTACTTCTTACATCTTGACTGGGTGTCAAGAATTGTCAATACAACCGATGACCAATACCTATCATCAGTACCAAATTGCTTTATTAATTTGGATACAGAAAGTATTTCTTTCTTGGTGTCTCCAAGCTCCCCTATGTAATATAGAGCCTAGGCAAAGATCACATGATCTCTACCTATTTTGGGGATTTCATTAGGAGGGACCCTACAGATTCTGTCTGGTAGACTTGCAATAGGATAGGAGAATCATAACAAATATAATCAATATATATGACTTTCCTGGGGATACAACTAGAGGCTCCAAAAAGCAGAACCCCCTTTCAATACATAAAAGGTATCTCCAGTTGAAGATTTATTCTTTCCTCTTGATCTAAAAAATCTTTCTGTCTTCTTAAAATTTTCAACAGAACAAAGCAGCAAATCCAGAGAATTCATAGACAACAATTAAACTTGTCAGGGGTTCTCCTCCTAACTTACTAAGGATTCGGCTTTACAAACACATTATTGGCTCTATTTATAAATTATCCCTCTCCAGTCAATGACTGTAATTCACTGACAGATGGCCGAAACTCTCTACATTTCTCCTTTCAGTTCCTACTAAAACAATGACTTGTTCTGCCACCAATTGTCAAAAGGACACAGCTGTGACAATAGAAACAGTTTTTGGTACATATGTTATAATGCAGCTATATTCACCTTCTGTTTAAAGCATTAGAGACTACATATCCTCTATTAATAAATACTTGAACCATCATTTTGTCCTTCTTATTTTGCAGAATGATGTATATATGCATTCATGTATATGGAGAAGGTCACAGAGGAAGACTTACCCCAAGATATCAGAGCGACAAACCACAGCGTGATCATCCTGCTGGGGGAGAGGGGCACAATGAGTGGGGTACATGGGAAGGTAATATATAAAAGGTATATAATACGGTAATATATAAGAGTTATTTCTGTATTGTGTGTCTGAGACTCCTTGTGTATGACTATAGAATAGTAGAGGTGCAGAGAGATGGAATTTTGTGCATTTGGGGACCCCACTTGCCCAGGAATCAATTAAGTCCAAGACTGTGACAGCACAGAATAAATATGTATTCTTATATTATTTTAAACCAATAACACCCACCCAAATTCAATATAAGGTTTCCTTGTGCTGTAACAACTGCCAGCTGGTATCAGAATGGAGAACAAGTAAAGCCCACCTAGGAGGAATGATGACAAGTACAATATTATATTTTTGTTCAATGTCACACAATCACAACACACATAGTCCTGTGTGACATCCAAATGTTGCAAATGTTATCATCTGTAAAAGTTTGAACCTTGCAACAGTGTGCTGGCGACATTTTTTTATGTATATAGTCTAAGAACCAATAATCTATCTATCTATCTATCTATCTATCATATATATATATATATATATATATATATATATATAATATTCAGGGTGCACTCACCTGGGGCTTGGTCTCTGATCTGCTCATTGCTGAGAATTGCAGCAGAGGGAAATAAGCACTGACTGAGGAAATGAGCACAGAAGGAACATTGATAATATAACCACAAGTAGACTCCAGTAGGTGGAAGGTAATATATCTGCATGCTACAATCTTTGAAAAGCAGTTATTCGGTCTGGAGATTCTTTTTCTAAAAAAAATGTATTTGTCCAATTTAAAGTATCTGAATTGGATGGGAGTTAGTTTGATAGAGACCTGTATATCATCCCCAGCTGCTTTGAAAAAAAACGTTTTGTCCTTTTTTTTTGCATCATATTGCTGCTGATCAGCCACATCTAGGATACTTGCATTTCAATAAATGCTGCATGGCATTTCCTAAAGTGGGATTCCTTACGATGACATCAGTGTTTATCTGCTCTTTGGCATAGTTGCATTTGGCTTCCAGTAAAAGTGCATTTTAAGGGTGACAATACAACAATTGGTAGACCAGGGCCGAGTGTTGTCTTGCACAGGTTCCTTTATGATAAGATCACCATAAAATTTAAAAATAAAAAAAAAGATCCACAAATACAAAAAATGACTTGAAATAAAATATCGTATACATTTTAATTCAGAAGTTACAGATTGGCTTTACCTTAATTTGAAATTAGGTTTAAAATTGGAGATTTGTTACTTTTTAGTAAGCAGTTAGAAGTCTTAATGCTAATGAGTACCCGGAATAATTGAGTTTTTGGTCCACTCCTGTTACCCGAATCCTTATAACTGTATATCTGTATTGTGAAATCTAAGGGATTTCCGACTTCTAATATGAAGAGATTTAGACTAAGATATGATGGTGTCACTACTGAGTTGTCCACTGTTTTCCATGCTGGAGGCTCTGACATGGGGAAGCAAAGCTCTGCCTCTACCTCCAGAGGTAGAGGAGCATAACGCAGAACAAATTATATTAAGTTAGTAAAGGGGAAATAATTAGAAATAGATCAGATCACAAGCAGAACCAGTGACTATTTTTATTGTTTTGTAGTATAGAGTTTGGGATGGTGGGGTGATATCCATCTAATTGGATATCACCCCATCTAATTGCTATATTGTACAGAGCCACCGGATGGCGCTATTTCCCTACAAACACAAAATCATCATTAGCACAATATAAAATTCTCTGTAATCAGTTCAGTGGAATTAAAAGCATTTACATGAATTAGAATAAGAAAGCCTAAGCAAGAATAATACATATATTAGTTATTTTTGCTGGAAACATTAGCTCATTGCACCTAAAAAGTTTGCAATATATTATCCCCCCAACATTAGACATTGGCATGTTCCTCAGTTACACTTGATATTTCAAGACATCCCCCTCCTTTTGTGTGTATATTCCCCTACCTACTAGATTGTAAGCTCTTCGGGGTAGGGTCCTCTCCTCCTGTGTCTGTATCTGTCTGTCATCTGTATTGTACAGCGCTGCGTAATATGTTGGCGCTATATAAATCCTGTTTATTAATAATAATAATAATAATAATAATAATATTGATATTAATAAAAAGAATAATAGGAAAAGAATCAATCAGCATAATTGTTTAATCTGAAATATTTTCCATACCCAAAAAAAGCACTGCCAATCATGAAATTGGTACTTCAGCTGTCCTCAGCTCCTGATTCTGCTAACCTGTGCACCTACACCCATTTACCTGTTGCTGGTGCAGCTTGCTACCACTTGAGCTGTTGGTGACCTGTCTTGTCTTAGGATCACGCCTTGTTTCTGCTTACCTGTTTCTGACCTGGCTTGTTTTCTGACCATGGCTTAGTCCTACTTAACTTTTGCTGACCTGAATGTCTTCTTGTCACAGGTTGCTCCTACTTAGGAGTTGATCACCTGGCTTGTCTTCTGACCTTAGCTTGCTCCAGTTTACCTTCTTGAGCACAACTTGTTCTGCTCCCCTGTTGCTGACCTGGCTTCTCTTCTGACCATGGCCGGCTCTTACTTAGCCTTTGCTGACCCAACCTATTACCTGACCACAGCTTGCTCCTACTTAGCTGTTGTTGACCTGGTTTTCCCTCTAACCATGGTTTGTCCCTGCTCACCTGTGGCTATCCTAGCTTATCTATTGAACATGTCCTCTGACTATAGCTTGCTCCATACTTACCTGTTGTTGACCCAGCTGACTCCTGACCACAGCTTCTCCGATCTATAGCTGCTCTGTTCACTGTCCAGTCCACTTGTGGTGGCTCGCATCACCTGTCCGGGACTGTCGGGACCTGTGCCACTCCGGGCCCTCTGTGTCCATGCAGTCATGATTTGTGTATATGCATCCAAGGGTTTATTTTAAGAAGCTTGCATGCAGCAAGAGAAGAACCTTTTTACCTTTTTTGTGGCATAGACTGTCTCATACAAACCTTTTTTGGATGCTTGAGTTTCATTATAATTAGTATTATTATTAAACAGGATTTATATATCGCCAACATATTACGCAGCACTGTACATTAAATAAGGATTGCAAATCACAGACAAATACAGACAATGACACAGGAGGAGAGGACCCTGCCCCGAAGAGCTTACAATCTTTAAATTTGCATGCTCAGATATCCTGTGCCAAAATTTTGCACCCGTTGTATATGCCAAAGACACATCAACCTGCCCAAAATATCAATGCTGGAATTCCAATTCTAGAATTTACCATTCCATGTTTTGTTGATTTCTTTTGAGAACCCTTATAGAAATGTAATTAAATTCTTTACATATATACATACATATACTGTGTATTGTGTGTCTGCACATAGCTTAGGTCTGTTGGCATTGCAATCTGAAAGGCATTTAGACCCAGAGCAGTGGGTGGAATTTGGGAGGTGTGGCCCCAGTCTGCAGGGCCCCAGACCCTAACACACATCAGATCAGCAAAAGCCACAGAAGGAAAAGGGACTGAAATTTACACACACCTTTACCAGCACTTCTTGTATGGACCCCATTACCTTGGATCTTGATTTCATATGATCTCACTACATACAAACTCATTTTTCTTGGAACACTTCACCCTTTATATCAAGTCTTCCTACTTTATTCAATATAAAGATTTAAAAAAAAGCACATTTACCTTGGATTTGAAATAGAAGACAATGTGTTACGTCATATTGGATATTTGGATATTTTAAATAATGAGAATGCATAAAATAAAGAGGATTTACCATTATAAGAGTGAAAATGAAGCTCATCTGTAAGTTGCGTTTTTAACTTTTGTAAACTTTTTCAGTGCATTTATTACAGAATAGATAATGATGCTCCTAATAATTATTAGTATTATTCCCATCATTGACATTGCATAAAAGACAATACAAAGAGATTGATCAGTAAGGTTAGTAATGCAGAAATTATGAATACAGATAAATTCAGATTAGTTACAACTTCAAGGTGAAAACATCTCAATGCACTTATTATACATGTATAAAATTTCACCTCTGTATACAATGAGATCTAACATTTACCACCATAGAATAGGAACAGATCTAATGTGTAATTGTTGCTTGATCCCTAATTTGCACCCCTGCTTTTAAGTAGCATTGTGCCACTATAAGCCTCTCCAATGGATAGAGACACTTACTGCCACCTCCTAGGAGCTACCCTTAAAAATGTGAAGGTTACTTAAAAATGTGAAGGTTACTTGAAAGTGGTATTTAGATGCCATTTGCAGAGGTCATACTATGTATTGTCTCTCTATTAAAACCAAATCTGGCATTAGAAGCAAAAATATATTGCAAAGTTTTAGAGTTCTGGCCGGAAAAATTGGGGCTCTTTGGAAATATAAAGCATTTCAGCTGTACCCCCTACTATTTTATGAATTAGTGCCCTGGAGAAGGTGGGGCCCAGTTTGCCCTCCCCTTAAACCATCCCTGGCACAATTATAATGAAGCTCTGCCCTCCCCAAAAACCTTTTTTTGGGGTTATCCTTTTACTTTTATGGCTGCTGTGGGGACTTTAACATCAGTGTCTGGTTTATTTTTAAGCAAAATTTGTAAGCTCATGATCATAAATATTTGCATACAAAATGTAAAAAATGTTTATAGTAAATGTATCCCCAAAAGGACATATTACAAAATATAATCCCCCCATATTCCACCACTGCTCTGTTGCATTATCTCACATGCTGTATATAGCAGAATGTTTTTGCCATTGTTTGGTGCAGAAAGTATTTAGTTTGTGTGATACCCTTATTGGCTAATTTATTCTAGCATAAGAAAACCTGATGCCTAAATTCTCAAGCTTGTCATTTTATAGTCTGTACTGATC
>NC_092858.1:9678831-9710782 GCF_032062135.1 Pyxicephalus adspersus | reverse complement strand
TTACACACGATAGATGGTCAACGATCGTCGTCCAATCCGATCCGCCGGTCCGGTCGTTCATTTCCAACGACTATCCTCGTTCGTCGGCGTCGTTGGTTACTTTTTTTACAAACGATTTTTGGCCAATCGGTCGTTCGTCGTTCGTTCTTCGTTCATTTCCAACGATAAAAATTGGACGTGTGTACGCAGCTTAACAGGAACTTAATTTTAAGAAACTACAAGCCAAAAAATATAGTTATTGCCTGTTGTTGTATATTTGCACATTATGACACACCTACCTGCTAAAATACCAGTCCAGCGCTGTGATGGCGACATTATATCCACTTTAAATAGTTTAAAATGAATGTCCATTGTTTGAGTAATAGAAGCAAATTAGAAGGTGATGATCCTATACCAAGTGCTGTAACCCATGGAAACCAGATTCCCTGTATTAGTTGATTCTAAAGCTAGATGAAGAATAGTTAGTTGTTTTGGGTGCACTCTTATAAGAAATGCTTAGGGAATAATTTAGAATTTGCAATAAAAAAATGACCTCAGCAGAAGTTACTAGAACTATCACAATTATTATTAATATTATTGTTGTTATTATTATTAAAATTATTATTATTATTATGCAAAATGACAGACAGATACAGACAGACCAATGTCTATTGGTTGATATGGCATTAGATAGTACAAAATATAGGGATGTATGTTGGGGGATATAGGGGGTTGTGTGGGGATTACTAACCTGATGTGACCCTTAACATTATCACCACTTTATCCTCTAAGTAGAATTTAAATCCATGGGCAGTGCGCAAGGTTTTGCTACAATGCCCATGTATGCAAACCATATATGCACATTATGGCAGACCCCCCAGTTAAAGTGTTCCCCCTCCAAAATCAAGGAGGCAGCCATGATGGCCCTTGTAAATCCGGTGCTGCTACTGACATCATCATCATCATCCGGTCTTCTGACTTTGGAGTCTTTCACCATCTTCATTGGCTGGTTGGGGATGAAATCATGCTTGGGTTTGGGTTGGAGATTAAACTTGGGGCCTGTTTTCTAAATTATATTTAAACCCCGTTTTTTTAGTTCTAAGTGGAGTGCAGAAGTGTTAGAACTATTTTTCTGCTGTCTCAAGTTAGGATAATAACCATCTCCTTTTCTTGGGCATCGGTAATACTGCAAAAAAAGTTATAGGAAATCCAGACTGTTACAGCAACTGCTACAGTTACTACAACTATTTAAGATATTTCTCCTGACTTTCTATTGTGTCTACAAAACAGGAAGTACTTTTTAACTTTTAAGACAGTGCTGCACATTTTTTGTGTTTACCAGGAAAAACTCTTCTATTACACAGCCCGTGTCTGGTTGGTTTATATCATTTTAATCAAATGTCTAATCACTGCTGTGTATTTAGAATTGCTCACCATCTACTTCTTGTGACTACAAGCCGTGCTCTCTCATGTAGACACATGTCAGATTACAGAATGTAGTCTGGTATCCATTGTTCTTCATACTTTGGGTGTCACATGGTCACGTCTGAGTGACGCTATCACCAGTGGATTTCAGAGATAATAAGCTAGATGTAGTGCAGTGTGCAAGCACATTTGACCCATAAGATAGGTTTCCCATGTACCACTTACTTCACTTTTCAACCTTTGTTTAATGTTGGGTTTATTTGAGCCTGGGAAACTTCCTGCAACTCTCCCTATTATTTCTAATTCTTGATCTGAAATTCTACAGGAAGCCAACATAATAGGTCAAATTATCAATTAATTCATTTATTTTGTGTAACAATTGTTGAATCCTGGGCCCATAGAATTGTTTTAGAAAGGACTGGTCACACTTCATTATTTTTTGAGCAGAAAACACAAACACTAATATTTTTTTAGCAACTTTATTGCAAAATAAAACACACACAGAACTTTCAAACGGTTTGTAACTTTTACAAAGTAAAGATTTTGTGAATCCACATGGTGAAAGTAATTCAAAATCCCCTTTGATTTTTTTTGTCTTTTTTTGTTTAATATTTAAATAAGAACATCTTCCCACCCCCCGACAAGCACACATATCCTTGTAAATCCAACCTGCACCACACATGGTGCAAGGAATGATTGCATAGGTATTAGTTACCCATTGACCCCTTACATGACACATGCAAGGGGGCAATACAAACAGACAAAATCCCCCTGAAATAGGGGAAAGAAAGAGCCGGCTTCCTGTATGTGAAAGGACATCCAAAGCAAATCGATGGAAGTCATGGCTGTTGTTAAAAAAGAGACAAATTTGACCTGAGGGTTATTTTTAAGTCTTTAACTCCTAATAAAAGCCATAAGGTCTTTGATACTAAATGACTCTTCACAGTTCCAGAATCTGCTTAGCTAAAAAGACCCCAGCACTATGTTGCAAAACTCCATTTACAGTCTTGCATGATTAATACTGCAATGGGAAGTTTCAGTCTCTTTTATAATGTCTTTGGTGTCTTGCTTTGGTGGAATGTTATCTTTTTGTAAACAGGTCAAGATGTCAAATGCCAACATTGCATTTTTTTTTATATCATCCTTTCATTAAAAAAAAATGAAATTTATTTATAACTACCCAACCCGACTACCCTATCCCCCATGACTTTTTAGTACTATAATTCATCACGCATCTTGTCACCCTTTGGTCTGACTAGTCTACCAATGAAAAGAATGGAGTCTGTCTTGTTGTCCTTGATAAGGAAGACGTAGGGGTGATCAGCGTAGAAGAGTTTTGGTGATCTAAGCTCTTCTCTGGAGTAGATATCGGCATTAAAGGGATTTCCATCAGTGTCCCATTCCAGGGAAGCTGCGTGGAACAGGTTGGCGAGGTAGAGGTCCTTCTTGCCAGAGATTTTGGAAAGGTCAGCCTTGGTTTTGTCAGTGGCTTCGGTCAGACCAAGTTCAGTTAGGTGTTTCTGTAAAAAAGAAAATGGAGTCGGTTGAGTCATGGTGATAAAGAATCATTTTCGTTTTATGGATTGTTGACTTTTGAAATAACGGAAACAATAGACACAATTATAAACCCTTGTTGTCTCATTGAACATGAAGAATATTTTAGATAATTTGTTAAGTTTAATTTATAGTTAAAAACCAAGGACTAATATAACGGAATCATTAGGTAAACATATACAGGTAGTCCCCGAGTTGAGGACATCCGACATACGGACGACTCCTAGATACGAACGGGGCTTCCCTGCTTTCTCCTGTGCAGGACGGAGGTTTGATGGGGCAGTTTGCATGACTTGCAGAAGAAATCTTTTGCCAAACACAGCTGAGGTTGTGAATGATCTTAAGAACTGAGCTAATCTGTAACATCTTGTAACTTCTAATGACCAAGACAAATTCTGCAGTTGTTTCTTTTTAGCATATCAAAGCACAACTTGCTCCTGAAGTTAATATTTGTCTAGGCTCCATAAAGTTTTTTTTTTTTTTTGCTTTGTTAGTGATTAACTCACAGAGGATTTTATACAGTAACTGAGACCATGCTGCCTAATAATATGTTGAGACAAACATCTGTCCTAATTGCATTTAATTAATAAAATATTGTGATTATTAGTAATAAGTTCTGATTTACATACAAATTCAACTTAAGAACAAACCTAAAGTCCCTGTCTTGTATATAACCCAGGGATTACCTGTAAAGGGTTGAAATAAGTAGTTTGCTGTTACATTCAACCTTTGTAAAAGTTCAGTTGAATCATTGGTAAGGGTACCTGAAATGCTTTTAGTGAATCCATGACAAAGTATTGCTTTGTGATGATGGAGAATTATTGAATGATGGAGATAAATGTCAAATGGTAAAGGGATAAATGTGTAACAGTAGACAATTTCAACAAATTGCTTGCTTGAGTTTAACACCCGATAATAAAAGGGTTCACTTTGGATTCATTTGAAATACAATAGATTGGTACAATAGAATGGTGGGTAGGGTTTATGGTTGGCTCCACGAATGTAACTTTAAGGTTAAATCATTGGCTTAATGAATCTGGACTCACCTGAAGGTCGTGGCTGACTTCCATACTGACTTTGGGCAGGGACACTGCAACTGCTCTCTGCTGCATCTTTCCAATCCAAGTTTTGACTTGTTCTCTGGTCAGGAGTTTCTCCACTCTCTCCAAGGGTTCCACATGGTAGGGCATAATGAAGATCATGCTGGAAAGCTTGTGGGCCAGGGGCATCTCCAGGATCTGAAGGGCGTTGGTCTCATCCTCACAGTAATTGTACAGACCTAAAGGCAAGGTCACAAAGGTTGGTATTGATAGAATATTTTTCATGTCTGTGACACGGCATTATCAAATGCTGTATAATAATTATGTATGTGACATCAATGATTATATTTGGTCTCAAACACAACTATTCAAGCTTTATGACAAAATTATCAAAAAAAGTTACAATATACTTTGGATAAGTTTGGGAAGGTAAAAAAATCTAGGTTTTATGACTTTCCCTAAATGCTCTTCCTTCTAAACTAATAATGATTTTATGGTCTAAAGTTTGGCTTTAATTCCTGAGATCCAAAATCTTATAACTGAACATTAAAATATTCAGTATGTTGTTTTTTTCTCATAATATTCATTGAACATACCTGTGCGGTGCATCATGGGGACAGACACGGTGAAAGAACGGGTCACCATGAAGCCGCGGTTGTCAACCATTTTGTGGTGGAACTTCTCATCCCAGTGAGCTACAGAAGAAAAGAGAAACCTTTAGTTATCATGAAATTTCTAAATTGCAAATTTTGATTAGACAAAGTCAATTGGCTTTGGATACTCACGCTTGAAAAACATGGCGTTGACGATAAGAGCTCCATCGGTCTTCTCCACATCACTGGTCACCTCTGGGAGTTTGCCATCGGTGGTCTGAGTGGCCCACTCGTTGATGGACTTAAGAGCGCTTCTCTTGTCTCGGAAGTTAATCTTGGAGTGCTCGTAGTTGTAGTGCTTCTTGCTGTTCTTCACAAAGTCATCGGAGAAACTGATGGAGCTTGGGCCGTAGAGACGGTTTCCAATTTTCCAGGTGACGTTACGGGCGGTGGAGTTGCTGACTTCATTGAGGAGTTCAGCCAAGCCAGAATGGACGAGGTCATCACTTAGCTTGTCAACGCTAAGGACTGCTTTGGCCTGGGCGGCAGTGCTGGCTTTACCGGCAAGGTTGACCAGACCGAGAGAAGAAGCTACCACAACTGGGGAGACCAGGATGTTGTCAATCTTTTTGTCCTTGGCCATGGTGTGATAGAGGTTATATGCCAGGTTAGCACTTCGGTCAGCAATGGTGTTGGCATGTTCACTGATTTTCTTCTCTGGAGCTGTAACACCCTTGGCTGCTTTCTCTACGGCTTTCTTATCTACTGCTGCATCCACAGCAAGCAGGAGGCCAAGAGCCAGAAATTTGATCATCCACATGGTGCTTTTATTTGTAGGAAGAAGCAATTCAAATCTACAAAATAAAAGAGAAGCATTTCAAAGTTAATTACCTTGTGTTAGAATTAATCCACATATAACAACTTTGTTACCATGTTGAAGGTCAGGTGAGGATAAAACAAATTCATGGAAGGACATCACAGGCACTTTGTCTCTTGGATTTGTTATTTTTATTTTCCTCCTATTAATATTTAATTTTTGAGCTTTCAACATGTACCTCCAGGCTTTGGAGAACATATGGAAGGGTGAAACCCTATTGCTGTCTGTATCCCAATTGGGGACATTTACTACACTATCTGTACTGATGAGAACTGGCACATCAAAGATAGGGAAACGAAATCCAAAATGTTAAAATTGTCCCCAGAACATAACAAGGAGAAGATAAATCTGTACCTGGAACATTTCTTTTAATTTCTTGTTGCACCAGGATTTAGGTACAAATTCTCCAATGGTGAACATACAAAAAGGCAGGTTTATATACTTCCCTAATTTATTAGAAAAAAACCCTCAAAATAGGGTAAATTTAAATAATAATAGGTTTTTTTAAATAATAATTTTCTGTATGTTATAATATTATATCATTGTAACTTTTTTGCTACTTTGTCTTTCTATTATACCCTTATGTCATAAGTTCTCTGACTATGACACACAAGTGGCCCACCTATTTCCCTGCCTTAGGGGCGGAGTGACGTTAAACTGGGTTTGGGCTAGAATTTGCTGACAGTTAGCCAATGAATTACAGAAAAAGTAACCATGCAAATCCAATGAAGGTCAAAGGAGTTTTGGCCCACATTTAAAAGAATAAAAAAGAAAAGTCTTTTTTTTTTTTTTGCATTTAAAAACACCTCTATATTACAAAAGGTAAATGAAAAAAAAAATCTTAAAAGGCCATTGAATGGAAGTGACGCTGCCCCACCCTGCGTGTCAGCTAAATGAATAGCCTGGGGCTGCAGATTCACAGTGACTAAATGTAGACTCTGAGTCATTGAATTTAAGTTTTGTGCCAGCTTTCCATACTAAAAAAAAACCCAGTCAATAGCTAATTTTAAGTAATAGACAGACCTTGCAATTTTGAAGCAATGACTGGAGACGAGACGTGGCAGGTGATGCAAACCTCTATTGGATTTACAATAGATCTTGCACTTTTGGGATAAGAGGGAAACTTTTTCTCTGATTACCCCAACCAGTAATTCTGCAACCATAACTTTGTAACTTCGAGGCAACTGTTGCTGTTTAACTTATCCCTCCTCTCCTATTTAAAGTGGGATACTCCACTTATTAGCAATAGGGGATATATGGGAAGAGCTATCACTTTAAAAAGAAAATCCAATTGATCCTTTTTTTTTTTAATTTGCAATTAATTTGCATTAACTTTTTTTTTATTATATGACCAATGATCTATTATTATTCATTACTTTTTCTCCAAGCACAGAGCACCTTGGGATCACACAGTACTGAGAAAGAATTGAGAATGTGGATTCCAGATACCTTTATAGAGATTCATAGTGAGGTCAACTTTTGCAATTTTCATTCTGAAAGAAACAGACAAATGAAGCAGATTCCCATAGAACACAATTGAGCACCAGCAGATGTAGAAGCAGTGTTGTACGTGAATGAGACCCTCCTATGGCTCTTAGTGGCCCTGTGCCCCCCCTAAGGGGGTTTGGCTATAATTGGTACTTGGAGGATAAGGGGGTAGATTTGGGTGGGATGGGGTAGAGGTGATGATGTGGCAAAGTCTGAATGATTTCTATGTGTTTAACCATTTCAATGTATCACAGCGTCGTCCCACCCAGCATTGCCCCTGGGGTCTGTGATCTCATGGAAATGAAAACAACATAGCAAAGGAAAAGGATGTGTATTATGATTTCAAACAATAGACAAAACACAAAGCAAAACAGCCATCTCCTGCTGCATGAAAACAATACTATTTTTGTTTTTGTGCTCATCAACCTGTTTTTTTTTTTAAAGCAAAGTAATTCTTTGCATAAAATGCAGCCGCCTATAGCAAGCAATCTGCACCATTCACTCAATGATATATCATCGGTTGCTATTTATTATTATTATTATTATTATTAATGAACAGGATTTATATAGCACCAACATATTATACAGCGCTGTACAATAATTATTGCAACATATTATTATAGCACAGCTGTATTTGGTAACAAGTATCAGAGGCATTCAACAAAGCAAAAAGTTTTGATTATGCTTTACCACCAAAAGACCAATCTATAGGGACATTTGGCTACTATTGGGTTATTGCACATTGCTTTTTTGACTTTCCATAAACTTATCTAATCCTTTGCAGCAGGACTACAAATCTCAGCAAGCCTTTATGAGAACCTATGCTTAGTTTAGATTGCTGTGCTGTGTTTCCTTTCTTTACATACAATTTGCATTACTATATAGCATCCCACCTTTCCTCATTTTGCAGGTTATTCTGCAGAATGTACATTTATTCATAGGGTTGCAATAGTAAAGAGCAAAGGGCATTGCAAGTTTTTACCCAAAATATTGGCAACACCTTAAACTTGCAGCAAATAGCGGTTGTGCTCAGTAATGCCTCTAACTAGCAGTAATGCAGAGATTTTAAAGAATAATTACAAACTTGCACATTCTTTATACCTTACAGTAGCATAATATACCATACATACAACCATGCAAACTGCAATAAATAATGCAATAACATGCAGCAACCAATCAGAATTCATTTATTATTAGCCTGCACTAGATTTATCATCACTTCTTTCTGCAATTCTAAATAATTCCTAATTTGCAAAAAACTCTGGAAGTTTATGGTGCCAGTACTGCTGTCTGTGCAATGAAAGCAAAGCACAAAAACAGCTGATGCAGCATTTTTTCTGCATGAATTGAGTTCAGAATCCCAGTGATACTTTGTATCCAGAGTGTTATCCTCCCTTCCCAATAGGATAGGTGACATACCTCAGTAGCAGAAGCTATGGAGAATCTCTCTCTCTTTCCTGATCTCTCCTCTTCTGTGTCTGCAGGTCTGCTGTCCCACTGATCCAACAACCCAGCCTATATACCCAGCTGAGGAAAGTTCTGGAAGTTTGGAAAACTTTATTTAAATGAGGGACTTTGATGTCCCCCTCCTTTGCCCTCTGACGTCCCAATCCCTCCTCCTGTGATTCCAACCCCTCAGCTGCTTGAGACAACCCCTGACATTCCTTTACTTGACAATGTGGATATTTGTAACCTGATTGTTATATGAGAGATGAGGATAATGGTCCTAATGCCACGCTAAATCCAGGGCGTAGATCTGTCTTGGCGAACCGTGAAAGATTTGCACCATAGTTTGAACAATTGAAAGAAATATTCTCATGCAAAAAATGGAAAAATCTGTTCTTGTATCAGTGATTGAATTTCTATCATTGGAAGTAATCATTATAATGAATATAGCAGTCGCAGCGTTTGCTCCATCAGGATATATAAGTGCGCAGTCTACGCATATGAAGCAGAAGAATTTAGTTTTTATTCATATATTTTATTACTTTACATTATTAACAAGTTACAAAAACTAAATAATTCGATTCCATTCCAATTCCACTTAGATTACAACTTTTACTTTTCAGTTGCAGGTGACTTTGTATAAAGGTATAAAGGGGTCAAATGGTAATAATGGAGACCCCAGGATACAGATTAGGAGGCTGTAAGGTTGGCCATACATACACATGGCGAATTGATCAAGTGATTAAACTTTCAATTCTAACTTTTCATTTCTAAAGGCATTAAAATAAAAATTTTTAGTCAACTGCAAGTAGATGAAATCAGAATGACACCGAAAAATCTGATCAATTTATGAGACATTGATGGTTATCGGGGTGATAAATAGTTGCCTGATGGTGGTTGTTAGGGGTCAGATTGAGGTTATCGAATTGAAACATAGGGCCCAATGGAGGTTATTGAGGTTTAATAGAAATAATTCTGGTTTTGAAGAATTTCAATTCCTCGCACTTGCACATCAAGAAAATCATTTCATCCAAAAAAGAACAGTTTTGATTTTGACGGAATTCTGGTGCTCAATGTTACTGACATTGTTTCATTTCTGGCAATTACACTCGATTGGATTTGGATTGTTTGATCCCTGGTGAAAAGAATGTGGTTAAAAATTGCCATGTTCATGGCCGACTTTCTTTGCACAGATAGTAAGCTCTTCGGGGCAGGGTCCTGTCCTCCTCCTGTGTCACTGTCTGTATCTGTCTGTCATTTGCAACCCCTGTTTAATGTACAGCGCTGCGTAATATGTTGCCGCTATATAAATCCTGTTTATTATTATTATAAATAATAATAATATTTAGTCAGATATTCATCAATTCACCATGGTGGTGTGATGAGCAACATCAGGGGACCCCTCTGCCCCGTCAGATCTGCACCTGAGACGAATGGTCATACTTGACTACTCATATCAGTTTTTCACCCGAATTGAGCTTGACCATTCGTCTCAGGTGCAAACCTGACATGGGCACAGTGGCCCCCCAGTGTCGCTCATCATGCTGCCACGGTGAATTGATGAATATCGGATTCGGATATCGGTGGAAGAACCACTCGCATTCCTATGGATTCGGCACACTTCCTTCCCCTTTCCATTTCTATAGAACAGAATGGCAATGTGTACAGCTCTCATTCATCTGTCATTGGAAACGCCATTAAAGATTATTTCCAGCCACAACACCCATTGGACATCTGTACGAGGCTTATTAAATGATACGTAATGGAGGAGAAGGGAAGGTAATCCTAAGAAACTTCCTATGACTAGATTGTAAGCTCTTCGGGGCAGGGTTCTCTCCTCCTGTGTCACTGTCTGTATTAGTCTGTCATTTGCAATCCCTATTTAATGTACAGCGCTGCGTAATATGTTGGCGCTATAAAAATCCTGTTTATTATTAATAATAATAATAATAATATTAATAATAATAATAATATGACAGGTTGTACAGTAAGTGAGAATTTCCATTGCCATATAGGAATAGTTTTATTGGAAGGATCCCAAGATAAAGAGCTTGCTCTTGGCTGGGTTGATGGTAGCTCTTCTATAGTAATGCAATGCACTGGCATAGATCCGTGTTGTTTGTACCTTCAGACATACTTTGCACTGATCACTATATCACACCTAACATTACTAATAATAACATTGCATGGAATAATGAGCGTTTTTGCACTGGAAAGGTTTGCATGGGCCCAGCTGATCTCACATCACTCAATAAACCCCCCACGTGGTCATTGGCCTTATTCTGACCCCAGAAAGGAAAGCATGCTATGTAGTAAAGTCCTGATTTGTTTAAACACCTGATGCACTTTTTTTTTCTTTTACAAATCTGTGCAGAACATTCTAGACGTCTGCGTGTTACCCCGGAGGTAAAGGAGGGGAGTAACTTTTTTTAGGACGTCCTTTAGATTCTGAACGCTCCTTCTGTTACAGCATATTACACCGCTCACAGCCGGACCCTCCGCTGCTCAATGTCATGATCATTTTCTGCAAATGAAAGTTTCCAGGTACAAGTCCTGAGTGGGCAAGGTTTTTTAATCCACTGCATTCTAGGACTTCTATTATTATTAATAAACTGTATTTATATAGCGCCAACATATTACACAGCGTTGTACAATAAACTGGGGTAGCAAATGATAAATAGATACAGACAGTGACTCAGGAAGAGGAAAGGACCCTGCCCCGAAGAGCTTACAATCTGTGCAAAGAAAGTCAGCCATGAACATGGCAATTTTTAACCACATTCATTTCACCAGGGATCAAACAATCCAAATCCA
Source organism: Pyxicephalus adspersus (assembly GCF_032062135.1). Classification (NCBI taxonomy): domain Eukaryota; kingdom Metazoa; phylum Chordata; class Amphibia; order Anura; family Pyxicephalidae; genus Pyxicephalus; species Pyxicephalus adspersus. The sequence goes on along the minus strand of NC_092858.1, from coordinate 9,699,566 downwards.
ATTGAGTGTAAAAGTTCATCATAGCCAGTACATGAAGGGACTTACATTCCATTCAAACTCTGCAAGCATTGTACTTTCTTTTATAGAAATGTTTAAATTTTTGGGGTCTCTGAATAAAAATAAAAAATATTTTAGAAATATGGATATTGGTTGTTTCATTTTCATCTTATTTAATGGGCAGATCACCTGGTGGGACATCCACGGCTGTCTGGTTCCTAAAGAGGAGGCTGGCAGACAATGATATAATGGAACTGGGAAAAGGTGGGCAGATATCCTATAAAGAGGGCCGGGAAGGCTTGGGGTTCACTTCCATGGGCATCAATGCTTAGTTCAAGCAAATATATTATTATAACAGATATAATATATATCAAACCAATGCAAAAGTAAATGTCTCATTTGTATAGGCATCCAAAAAAGTCCAGAGACGGCTGTTGTGTGCTGCCATCTTGGATGTGAAATGGTAGCTCCAGTAGACTCAGATTAACTTAATACTATTTCGCTTTAGATGAGAGGGAAATGGCAAAGCTGGGCCAGCATAGGCAATATTTAGACCATCCAAGAAAAGAAGAAGATAGCTAAGACGTAGAAGAAGCAAAGGTGCGCCGCACTAATCAAGTCAAGTTTTCTGGCACAAGTATATCAGCACATTGCAAGGGAATAAAAAATATGGAAAGGGGGAACACTATAGGTAAGAAAATGTTTTATTTTTCTGCAATGTTGTAAGTTGATGACAGGTTCTCTTTAAGGCTGGCTTCACACCTATACTAACCCTTGCCCGCTATTATAATAGTTCATTCAAAAGGAATGGCTTTGCAACACAATGCACAACGCCAGTTACAGGATGGTGAGTAAAATCTGGAAAAGTGTTCATTACTACAATGCAACCATAAAAACGTGGCGTTAGAGGGATTTTCCATCTGCTACAGAATAACTATTTGTAGTCAGTCACATTCACCTCCTATTCTCCATATGGAATATCAAACTGGAGTGATACAGAATGCTGGCTTACTCAAGGATGGTGCAGAATAATGAGACTTGAAAAGAAGTTTTGAATTAAATAAAGGTAACATAACAAGAAATTGTTTTAGTGAACTGCTGCAAGATCTCTTCCCAGGAACACATACCATTAAGTAGATTACTTGTGTGGTGACAGCAGACGGCAGGCAATTGTTACTCAGCTGTACAAACACAGGGGATGGGGACTGCTGGGGCACTCCGCTAATTATAAAGGTGATGCATTGCATGTGGAAAAGATCAAATCAACAATAGCTATCAAATTAAAGACAGGAATCGTCTACAGCCAGACCCTGCACCAAAGGAGCTTACAGTCTAAGAGCACACAAGCGCTGGTAAAATTACAAAAATCACTAGGTAATAGGGATTACAGATACAACAAATGACTTCCTATTAATATTATTAAATTGTATTTATATGACACCAACATATTACATGGCGCAGTGAAATAAATAGGGGTTGCAAATGACACAGATACAAACAATGACACAGGAGGAGGGAAGGACCCTGCCCAGAAGAGCTTACAATCTAGGAGATGATCCTCCATGGTCATAAAATGTCACTGAGATGCAGTGGAACCAAAAGAGCTTGCTATCTAAGAACAGGAGACTTATGACTATGCCGTTAATTGTAAAAAAAAAAAAAAATGTATGAACTGAATGTGCAATTAAATTCTATCGCTCTACATTACATGTATGAAAAGCACGCCATAGGGAGCAATGTGTTACATTATGTGAATAATACATTCACAGCCTATTAGTATTGCTGCTCTGCATTAGCACATGCACTTGTATTATTTATTCTACAGCACTGTACATTAAATAATGTCCTCATGTGTCACTGTCTGTATCTGTCTGTCATTTGCCACCCCTATTTAATGTACAGCGCTGCATAATATGTTGGCGCTATATATATACTATTTATTATTAATAATAATTTCCTTAGAACATAATTTGTAGCCTTGCATGACGTTCTGAAAGTCGGAATCTGCATATGAATGGGCATCACCCCCTGGGTATGAGTCCTGGTGATTGGCATTCTAGAGATGGTGAAAAATCTATTAATGGTGTGTTATTAATATTAATATTATTAATAAACAGGACTTATATAGCGCCAACATATTACGCAGCGCTGTACATGAAATAGGGTGTTGAGAACATTAAAGGGTAGATTGTAAGCTCTTCAGGGCAGGGTCCTCTCCTTCTGTGTCTGTATTCATCTGTCATTTGCAACCCCTATTTAATGTACAGCGCTGCGTAATATGTTGGCGCTAATTAAATACTGTTTATTATTATTAATAATAATAATAATAATAATAATTAAAGTTATGGCATCACAGGGTGCAGGGAGGAAGAATTATTAATTTTATTATTAATATTAAACAGGATTTATATAGCGCCAACATATTACGCAGCGCTGTACATTAAGAATCTTTTATTTAAAAGACCAAGGTGACTGTTTCTTTTATTTGTGTTATATTAAGTCCACCAAACTATGTGCAATGTAATAGTAATATATGTGATGATGCAATGCACAAGTAATATATGTTAAAGCAGCAGAATAATCTTTCTATATTGCAATCTTCTAGAAGTTTTCTTTCTACAGATGTGGATGTGAGTATTCTGGAAGTTTTCTGCACTCTCCTCCCCCCACCCTGCCACGTTGTCTGTCTGTTCTACAGCTATGTGGGATGCAGAATAACTCTCAATGCTTCCTCTCCAAAATTCCTCCTCCTCATTACATGCCAAGAGAGCTCACAGGAGGATGGAGTGGATTCTTTGGAGATAAGGCAGGGAGCCAACTTGGTGAACTGTAATATGTAAAGTGTTGCTTGCTGGCCAAATAAAAAAAAAACAATTAAAGAAAAAGAAAAGCAAAAAATTATTTTAGCAGACACAATATAGGATGGGGAGGGGGCAATTTTTGCACCACAGTTTCCATGCAGCATGTAAACCTCTTCCCTATCCACAACCCTAATTTTATTATACAAAAGAAAAAAGTGAAAGCCCAATAATGGTTCATTTACTTTTTTTGCACTTTTACAGAATTACCAACAGTCAGGGTTCATTCATTCTTTTGTGGGATTTAAAACACACATGAAAGCATGGTACATACATCAGACAAATGTTCATCTCAGCTAAAAGTCAGACGTGTACAGCAGTCCTCTGACTGTGTGGCGGATTGAAAAATAAGCAACTGGGAACAACCACTGTGCTCCTATGGAGGAGAGAACAGCGGGGTGCTGCTCCATCATCATTCCCTCTCCCCTCTTCATACATCAGATTGGTGCTCTTTTGCTTGTCAATAACTAGAAACAATCACAAATGATTGTTACCAGCGACAATCAAATGACATTTGTAGAGAGCTTAGATTGTAAGCTCTTTGGGGCAGGGTCCTCACCTCCTCCTGTGTCACTGTCTGTATCTGTCTGTCATTTGCAACCTCTATTTAATGTACAGCGCTGCGTAATATGTTGGTGCTATATAAAAACGTTTTAATAATAATAATAATAATAATAATAGCTTAGATTGTAAGCTCTTGGGTGCAGGGTTCTCTCATCCTGTGTCACTGTCTGTATCTGTCTGTCATTTGCAACCCCTATTTAATGTACAGCGCTGCATAATATGTTGGCGCTATATAAATACTGTTTAATATTAATAAAAATTATAGCTTAACTTTCGTTAATTTGAACTTCATTAAGACAACCTATTCAGTTTTAATAGGAAGCTAACACAAAAGACCAAAAAAAGACATGCAGCATTTTTTCCCAACACAGCGCATGGTCATTGATTGGTTGAAAGTCTCAAAACACTGCACACCTGTACAATATGATGCATTTCCAATTCTTGCACAGATTATTATTATTAATAATATTATTATTATTATTATTATTAATAAACAGGATTTATATAGTGCCAAAATTTTACGCAGCGCTGTACATTAAATAAGGGTTGCAAATGACACACAGATATAGACAGTGACACAGGAGGAGGGGAGGACCCTGCCCCGAAGAGCTTACAATCTAGGAGGTGGGGGAATTTACACAGATAGAAAGTGATTGGAATTCTGATGCCTTTTAATGATTGTTTATGCACATGGCATGACTTTATATAGTGCCATATGTAGCTGGTGCAGAACAGGCTTGGAGGACTCCTGCTGAACTCATTTGGGACCCTGTGGGGGCCACTGTTGGCTAAGGAAGTTCTAGGGCCCTCATGCAGCAGCCCACTTTGCACCTCCCTATGTCTTTTGATGACTTCATGCACTTTTCAATCTTTATTTACCAACATGTATAAATCATTTGCAAACGGTTGAAAGCATTCTGATGAACAGCAGGTGACCCAAGATCATTTGCGATGATGATGAGAACCACAAGTGCACTGCAAATTATTATTATTAATAATAAAAAGTATTTATATAGCACCAACATTTTACGCAGCGTTGTACATAAAATAGGGGGTTAGAAATGACAGAAGCAGCATACAATAGCAAATGTATAATAATGCGTGCCAATATCTCCTCCTCACCACAAAAATGTGCTTAGTATTAAGCACCTGGGAGCAGTTCATGGCACAATTGTCACCCACATATCTGAAGTTAGCCTTATAGCAATTATTTTGGTTTTGTAATTGCAAGTTTCTTTTTTTATGGAAAAAGACCTCTGCGGCTATTTTTAGGAATACACCATGCCGTCTGTGAGGGTATATTGTGTACAGCTGTTACCTAAAAAGTGAGAAGAGATTCATGTTTGTACTCCGTTTCCTGTAATAGCTTTACAAGCCCTTTCAGGGTATTCACAAGTCACTACTTGCCATGATTGCACATTGCATGGTGCAGTGAGCACGCTCTCTGTCTGCTGGAATGCTCTTTAAGAAAATTCTAGAAGCCTGAACTGAGGAATCACTCCATTGCTGCACCACCAGAGGCTATCAATATAACCCATTCATTGGGGGTGCTCAGGGCCCGGAGTCTGGTGTCTGATAAAAACACCACTGTGTTACCTAAAGTTACTACAGCAGAGTTCTCTTTCCATACTTTTATATACTCAGCACATATATGGGAGATATCAAAGAATAAAATTTTATTCACAGGAATAGAAAAAAAATTTGGATTACTGCACAAACTTTGACTGATCATGTCACAGTGTCAGTGACTATTAAATAATGCTTTGTAGCAGATTTCATGGTTTATTTATCTGAGCTGTAACGTCAGCTGCAACTCTGGCATTTATCAAGTGTTTATTGGTCATTTATGCAGCATTTGCCCAGGAAGTTGTATAATGTGTAATATTGTGTAATAATAATAATGTTCATGGTGCCGTGTAGTGTCTAGAGTAAAGGAGTGAGGATCCCAGAACATTGACTGTCTGCTGTAGCTCCAAGAATACAAAAAATGCCCAAAAAGTTGGCACATTTTAGATTTTTTTTTAATTAGATCTCTTTCAGACTTGCAGTAAATTGCAGCTTTGTACTGCATGCTCCACCATGGTCCTGATCAGACTATCCTGAGTCAGGGCTGCAGGAGAAAGCAGGACATGAGTAGCTGCACGTGTGATTCTATAGGGAATGCCTATGTGTCAGGCCTACAGTAATAAAAACAAGACTCTTCCAGCCAGTAGGAGCTTTGTATATACACGTGTTGTCACACGTGAGGGTATAACATAGCTTTACCATATGGAACCACTGCTATTGGCTCAGACCCTCTCCCCCTCCAATACAGGGTTATGCAAGAAGGGGGCTGATACAGTGTCGTGTCAAATTTACTTTGCTTGTCAAGTTGAAGCGATACCCTTTGGCTAAATTATGGTATTGAAGATGCAAACTCTCATGACACATTCGGTTTCATTTCTGAAAATAATTCTAGAAACTACGTACAGTATTTATGCACAAAAAGGATAACTATATAAAGTATAAAAGTATTTACAAAAATGCTCAAACTTCAATAATTGCATGATGCCTGAGGATGGAACCTAATGTGTCCCGAGAGCTTGCAAAGCAGAACTCAAAAAATAAAAAGTCACCTGGCTTGCTCCTACTTTCTTTTCATATAAAAGAGCTCTCAAAACCCATTTTTTCAAACTTGCCTACCCATCTTCTTCTGTCTTTTGAAACCATCACTACTTCCCCGCTACATATCTCCCATTCTTTTGTGTCCAAATTCCCCCACCTATCAGATTGTAGGCTCTTCAGGGCAGGGTCCTCTCATCCTGTATCACTGTCTGTATTAGTCTGTCATTTGCAATCCCTATTTAATGTACAGCTCTGCATAAAATGTTGGCGCTATATAAATCCTGTTTATTATTAATAATAATAATAATAATAATAATAATTAATTTGATGATTTTGGAGGGTGAGAGGTGCAGCCAGGGTCACACTAGAAACATCAAGTAAAGTGAGAAGGTTGGCACAGCTTTCCTGGCACAGTTTGCTGGTTTTTGTAAGCCAGAAGCTAATTAGAGAGCCAAGCGGCTGGTAAGGGGTTGTTTCCGTTATTGTATTGCATGAACACATAATACAAGACATGCTTTGGTGTGTTGGGTTCCTATTTATTCCTAGTGCCAATCCAAATGCACAGCAAGCAAATAGAAATGTGCACAGCATACTTTAGATTGTAGCAGAATGACTTGCCTAATATACCCCAATGTTTATTCTCCTTTCTGATGCCACCGCTTCCATCTTTTCCAGGTCTCGGAGTCTTTGGCCAGGTCGGGGTGACATTCCTCCAACACTTGCATGGCTCAGTGTATCTTCAGAAAGAAGAGCTGAAAGTTGGGCAAGAAGATCTTTAACAGAAGAGATTGGCACAGTATCATCTTCTTTGAGATTTTAAATTTAAACCTAAACTCTGATTTAAATGACATTAAAGTGTATCTATAGGTAATACTTTGGATAAAGTAGGGAATTATTCCAGATGTCATCACAACCAGTGTCCCCAATGCAAAACTCCCCTGATCTCCTGTTCCAGTGGCAGCTGTAAAGTTGGATCTCCAATCACTTTGGTGGTCACCAAGACAAATATTGATAGTTAATATTCCCGATGGGGACACATTACCAAAATTCCCTGCACACTTTATGGAAAAGATTGAAAGTGTGTACAGGTGTCTCTTATGGTATGAGAGTTTTGTGAGTGATATGTTGTGTTAGATTACTAATGACCATCCGGTAATGACCACCATTGTCCTTCTTTTGTATAGCAATGCAGCGGGGTCCCTCATACTTGTCCTCCCCACACTTTCTCTATAGAACAGAACGGTCAGATCAACAGCCGCTCTGTATAGGGATCATTCCAAAATATTCATCTGAGATGACCACAGGGGCCCAGATGGGAGTTTGATTTGAAAGGGGGTTCTGGGGTAAACAGGGGACTTAAAGGGGGCTCTGATGTGAAGAGTGGGGGGCTCTGATATTAAAGGGAAGGGGCTCTGATGTGAATGGAGCTCATATTGTGAACTGGGATGTGAAAAGAAACTTCTAATGTACAGCAGGGGATCCTGATGTCAAAGGAAGCCCACATCTAAGAGGGGTCTTCTAGCTATAGATCTTTGGGCCCCATGCAAAATTCGGACCTTGCTCCCCTTTCCCAATGCAATTAATCAACGCTTTTCTAGCTACAGATCTATGGGCTACCATGCAAAATTTGGACCTGCCCCCCCTACCCCCTAATGCAATTCATCAATCCTTTTCTAGCTACAGATATATGGGCCCCTCTTGTTGTAAAAGGGGCCCCTGGTAAGAGGGAGCTTGTTTCAAATATTTTTATTATTATTTATAAACAGGATTGATATAGCGCCATATTACAAAGCGCTGTACATTAACATCCAAATGACAGACAGATACAGACAGTGACACAGGAGGAGGAGAGGACCCTGCCCTGAAGAGCTTACAATCTAGGAGGTGGGGGAATTAACATAAAATAAAGGAATTATCGCAGGGGCCCAGAGATCTGTAGCAAGAAGACCATCAGCGGTGGTGCAGAGTTGCTGCGGAGGTATCCGGTCCATATTCTGCATCTGGACCCATAAAGCCTGTAGCCATTGGTTCTAACATCATAGGGACCCTCTAAAACTCCTCCATAGAAAAGTTTTGCCATTGGATACATTTTGAGGTCAGTGGGGCCAATCCCTTTGCTTGTCAGATCCTGTCTGTGGTACCATATGCTCCTACACGTGAGTTTACATAACGGCCCCTGCCAAGTCATCAGGCTGGTCTGTGTGAGACTTAAAACATCTTCACATTCCACACCGAGCTGAACCAATATTTACTGCATTCCACAGCACTGCAGAATTCTGTGCCACTGCACAAACGTCACAATATGAATAGAAGAAAATAATTTGGGATGTCCTACTAGGGGCCCAACACAACGTTTACTAATATACTTACAGTAACAAGGAGACATCTGCTTATATATTTCTTTATCTTGTGTTCAGATTGAATTGTGCAGAGCTGTGATGGGTTTACTTTAAATATCTTCAAATTATTATTTATATAGCACCGACTTATTACGCAGGGCTGTACAATAAATAGGGGTTGCAAATGGCGGGTACAAAGAATGACACAGGAGGAGGAGAGGACCCTGCCCAGAAGAGTTTACAATCTAAGATTAGCTTCTGTTCAAGCTAACTAAAGTTAGTTAACTTTTCATAACTTTTTATTTACTTTTTTACCAATCATTTATTTGCATTGTAATTGATAACAACAGTGAGTATTTTAATTGGCTGGTCTTCACAAGCAGCTCCGCCCCTGAGGAACTCCAACCACTTTAAGACGATTTCTACTTTCTGTGTGGTGACCATATTTTAAAAATGAAGCTCTACCTGATCACTACTTTGCCAAAAAGCCACATTGGAGATCAGTGAGTCTTTGTTTCTGACATACAGAAACCTTTGCTGCATTTACCACTTTTCAAAAGTGTGATCGTGGAAATCAGCTGTAGCGTCTGATCACCAATTTCGGTTCATTACGGGACGAAGATCAATCACTAAATGCCACTGTAAAGGAAAATGGACCAACTTTCAAAAATCTGATCAGCAAAACAATGTGTTGATCTGTTTTCTGATCCTAATAAATGGGCTCCTAGTGAGGCTGGTGTTGTTAAGACTTGTCTTGGCATTGGCAGAGTTTCTTACTTAATAACAAAGCATTGCCAATGTATCGCAAAACAATGGGTCTGATTTATTAAATCTCCAAGACTGGAGAAAATACACTATCATGGGTGAACCATGAAAAAAAAAAACATTTGCCACCTAATAGTAAACTATTTTAATAAATCCATTCCAGGTTTGCTGGGTCACCCAGGTTTGCCTATGAAAATCAATCTTCTCCAGTCTTGGAGAGCTTTAATAAATCAGGTCCAGTGCACTTCTAATAGGCACAACCGAGGGCTGACAACAAACAAGTGTTTCAGCCCAGCATATCTAATACAGTACAAGGCTCCAAAACTTTTATTATTATCAATAAACAGTACTTATATAGCGCCAACATATTACGCAGCGCTGTACAAATGTTAATACAAAAAGACAGAATTGTAGAAAATTATGTGCATTTGTCTATAATAAATGTTTTCCTCCTCCTGTGCCACTGTCTGTACCTGTCTGTCATTTGCAACCCCTATTTAATGTACAGCGCTGCGTAATATGTTGGCGCTATATAAATACTGTTTATTATTAATAATAATAATAATAATAATAATAATAATAGTGATAAATGGCCACCCTGTGTTCCCAGATTCCCAGATCAGCCTTGGGATGGAGTTTGCACAGCAATGAATCATGTAACAAGAAGCTTCAGCCCCATCCAGAGTCATTTCAAAGGATGGCTTTTTATATCAAAATTTACAATGATTTCTGAAAAGATTTACGAGTTTATAACATTTACTTTTTACATTTAATAAATTCAACACAAAAAATGATCACTTTGGGGGGTAGCTATACAATTCAGGTGTCGCATACATACAGTTCAAGTTTCTACAATGTTTTTTTCCAGATTTATTGTAAAAGTCCAATAAATCTATAAAATGAACATTGTAGACATTTCATTAAAAAGGTATATGGGATTCCTACAGATCTATGGGCCCCAGATCTGAAATTAGACCCGGGTCCCTCATCTATGGAAATTCATTGATGATCTAGCTACAGATCTTGGGACCGCATGCAGAATTTGGACCTTGGTCCACTATTTTCATGTCAACTCACTGATGGTCTTCTAGGTATAAATCTATGGGGCCCCCATGTGGAATTTGGACCCGGGTTCTCCATCCATGGGAATGTACTGATGGTCTTCTGGCTACAAGTCCATGCAGAATATGGACCCAGTTCCACCTCCCATGGCACCTCAGCGGTGGTCTCCTATCAGCCTGGTCCATGTAGGTGGACAAAGAAGTCAGATGATGGAACGTTCTGGGCACTGGTTCAGTAATCGGTGTTGAAAGTCCCAATGAAGACCGGGCCCCTTACTTACCCTGTAGGGGCCCTTCTTATGACCACAGAGCCAGCAGGTCTTCCACCATTGGCTTCCTCTTCCTATAGCTCTATGGGCCCCCCATGCAGAATTCAGACCTTGGCCCCTATCACATGGAAACTCTCTGATGGTCTTCCAGCTACAGATCTAGGGGCCCCTGTGCTAATTTTTGAGATTTCCCTTCAACCCCCCCACTTTCCCATTCAGAGCCGCTCAATAAACCTGGACCCCTCCTTTAAATTTTAGGTCGCCCTTTATATTAGAGCCCCCCCTCCCCCCCACAACCAATCAGAGTCCCTCTTCTGTCCTCCATTGCTGGGCTCTGACTGATGATGTCGTCTAATGCACAGCCAGGTAGAAGAAGCCAATGGTGGGAAATCTCCTCTGCTGGCCATGAGAGGGGCCCCTGCTGGGTGATTTTTGGAACTCCTGGTATCAGCCTCCAGCAATTTTTACATAGCAGAGCTCAGGGTGGGAGAGGAAGAAGCAGCACACACAGCCAGTGTTGTGCTATAGAGCATAGAGCATGCTGATAGGTGGAGACAGCAGAGGGATTTTGTGATTGGTCTGCTGCTTGTTAGAAGCTGGGGGAGGGATGGGACCTGTAGGTATTCAGAGAGGACTGGATGGACAATAATACTACAATGATGTGTGTCAGACAGGAAGTGGGGACAAATCTCTGCGCTTCCTGATTTATAAGGTTTCAGACACAAAAGAAAGTGAAGGAAAATCTCTTTAATTCCTGATATAGAAGGATGTTGTAAAAAAGTAAGTAAATAGGAAGTGAAGAGAATTATCCCGATTACCTTCTAATAGATAGTCTGAACAGGAAGTGACTGAAAATCAGATGCCGAGCTGGACAGGAAGTGAATGGACATCTCAATATTTACCATCTTATAAGTGTGTCACACTGGACAGGAAGTGGGGAGAAATCTCCCTAATTGCCATCTTATATACAGGCGTCAGGCTGAAAAGAAAGTTCAGGTAAATCTCATGTTTTCCATACTACCTACACATGTCAGGCTGAACAGGAAGTGGGGAGAAATCTCCCTAATTGCCCATCTTACGTATTGGTTTCAGATTGGACAGGAAATGAAAGAAAATCTCCCTTAAAAACCATTTTTTACAAGTGGACAGGAAATTAAGGCAAATTTCCCTAATGAACCTTTTATATACAGGTGTTAGCTAAAAAGAAAACGTTCCTAATTACCAACTTGTGGGAAGTCCCAGGCTAGACAGGAAGTGAAGGTAAATCTCCTTAAATATCATCTTACTTTCAGGGATCAGGCTGGACAGGAAGTGAGGGGAAATCTCTGTAATTTCCATCTGAAACATGCAACAGGCTGGACAGGAAGTGAAGACAAATCTCCCTAATTACCAACCTACATACAGATACCAGGCAAGACAGGAAGAGAAAGCAAAGCTCCCTGAATACCATCTCACAAACAGGTATCAGGGTGAATAGGAAATGAGGGTAAATCTTTCTAATTACCATTATACATACACATCAGGCTGGACAGGAAGTTATGGAAATTCTCCTCAACTACCATCATACGTAAAGGTGCCAGGCTGGGTAGTGTAGGGAAATCTCTGCCAGACAGAAAATTAAGGCAAATCTCTTAAATAACCTTTTTACCTACAGGTGTAAAGCTGAACAGGAAGTGAGGAGAAATTTCCCTATCTACAAATTTACATACAGGAAGTAAAGTCAAATCTCCCTAATATCATCTAATAATAGATCTCAGCCTAGATGGGAAATGAGGGTAAATCTTCCCAATTACCATCTTACATACGGGTGTTAAGCAGGACAGGAAGCAAAGCAAATTCCTAATTTACTCTCTTACCTTCAGGTGTTGGGCAGGATAGGTAGTGAAGGAAAATCTCTCCAATTACCATTGTATACATGTGTTAGGCTAGACAGGAAATTGAGACAAATCTCTCTAATAATCTTCCTACCTACAGGTGTGAAGCTGAACAGGAAGTGAAGAGAAATCTCCATATTTACAAATATACATTCAGGAAGTAAAGGCAAATCTCTATAATATCATCAAATATAGATCTCTGCCTAGATAGAAATTAGGAAATCTCTCTAATTACTGTTGTTTACATGTGTTAGGATAGACAGACATTTAAGGCAAAACTCCCTACAAACTGTCTTTATTAAAAGTGTCAAGCTAGACAGGAAGTGAGGAGAAATCTACCATACTAGTTAACTGAAACCTTTTTACAAACTTACATCTGGGCATCAGGCTAGTCAGGAAGTAAAGGCAAATCTACCCAAATACCATCTTATTTAGAGGTCTCTGCCTAGATGGGAAATGAGGATAAATCTTCCTTATTACTGACATACATACAGATGTTAGACAGGACAGGAAGAAAAACAAATCTCTCTAATCACTCTTACCTACAGAAAACAAGCTAGACAGAAAGCTAAGGGAAATCTACCTAAAACATCTTACTTTTCAGGTTTCAGGGTGGACAGGAAGTGAGAGAAAATCTCCCTAATTACCATCTTAAGTGAGAAGAATTCCTGCTAATTACCATTTAAAAAAGGTATCAGAATAGACAGGAAATAGGGAACATTTTCCTGATTACCATCTTACATACAGGTGTCATCAAGCTGGACAGGAAGTGAGGGAAAATCTCTCCTAATAACCATCCTTTACAAGTGTCAATCAGAGCAGGAAGTTAAGGCAAATTTCCCTAATTACCTACCTAAGTAGATGCGTCAATCTGGCCAGTAAGTGAATTGATACTTTTCTAATTTACACACAGGCATCAGGCTAGACAGGAAGTGAAGGTAAATTCCTCTAAATAACATCTTACATACAGGTGAGAGGCTGAAGAAGAAGTGCGAAAAATCTCTTTATTCATCTCCTTACACATGTGTCATACTGGATAGGAAGTAAAAACAAATCTCCCTAAATATCACCTTACTTATAGGGATTAGGCTGGACAGGAAGTAGGGAGAAATCTTTTTAATTACCTCCTTACACATGAATACCAAACTCAAAACAAATCTCCTTAAATACCACCCTACTTATAGAATTTAGGCTAGACGGAAAATGAGGAGAAATCTCTTTTATTACCACCTTTTACATGCATTGGGCTGGATAGGACGTTAGGGCAACTCTCCCTATTTATCAATTTATATAAAGGGATTAGGCTGGACAGGAAGTGAAGGCAAGTCTGCCTAAATACTATGTAACATTCAGGTATCAGACTGGATAGGAAGTAAGAGAAAATTTCCCTAATTACAATCTTAAAATTAGATGACAAGCTGGACAGGAAGTGATGGAAAATCTCCCTAAATACTATCTTGCATACAGAAGTCAAGCTGGACAGGAAGTGAGAAAAAAATCTTTAATTATCTCCTTACACATATGTCATGCTGGATAGGAAGTGCAAACAAATCTCCACAAATATCACCTTACTTATAGGGATTAGGTTTGACAAAAAGTAAGGAAAAATCTCTTTTATTACCAAATGTACATGCATTGGGCTGGATAGGATGTTAAGGCAAATCTCCATTATTACCAATTTATATACAGACATGAGGCTAGACAGGAAGGAGGATCTGCTCAATACCATCTAACATTCAGGTTTCAGACTGGACTGGAAGTGAAATAAAATCTTCCTTATTTCCTTCTTAAAATCAGACATCAGGCTGGACAGGAAGTTATGGAAAATCTCCCCAATTACTATCTTCCATACAGGTGTCAAGCTGGACAGGAAGTGAAAAAAAATCTCTTTAATTATCTCCTTACACATGTGTCATGCTGAGTAGGAAGTGAAAACAAATCTCCCCAAATATCACCTTACTTATAGTGATTAGGATAGAAGGGAAATGAGGAAAAATCTCTTTTATTACCACCTTTTACATGCATGAGGCTGGACAAGAAGTAAAGGCAAATCTGCCTAAATACCATCTAACATTCAGGCTTTAGACTGGACAGGAAGTGAGAGAAAATCTCCCCAGTTACCAGCTTAAAACAGGCATGAGGCTGGACAGGAAGTGATGGAAAATCTCCCCAATTACTATCCTAAAAAAAGACATCAGGCTGGACGGAATGTAAGAGAAAATTCCCCCAAGTACTGTCTTGCATACAGGAACTGGACAGGAAATTAAGGCCCTAAATACTATCTCTCATACAGGTACCAGCTGAACAGGAAGTGAGGGGAAATCTCCCCAGTTACTATTACAATGTCTTATTCTCTCCATTGCTAGTTTTAAATAAACCCAAAATGGAAACATATGGGAGGTGGATAAGAGGGGATTATTCTCCGCTCCCACCATCGCCAGCTCTGCAGGAAGTGCTCAGCGCAGCTGTTCAGCAACCCCTGGAGGCCGCAAGCTTCTAGAAGAATCCATGGGAAGATGATGCAACAGGCCGAGCATCTTACACTGCCCCCCCCATGGGAGGAGATTTCTATAGAATGAGAATTGGATGCAGCTTTTCCCACATTACACTCATTACAACAGCTGGAAGTCTGCTTCTCCGGAGCCTCTGGGGCCTCGGAATTTTCCGCTGGATGACGGAATCCCTGATATATAAAGAGTTAGATGCAGCTATAGGGAACCCCTATTTATTGTACAGCGCTGCGTAATATGTTGGCGCTATATAAATACTTATTATTATTATTATTAATATTAATCATAATAATAATAATAATAATAACAATAATATTGTCCAGATTGGTGTGGGATTTGTACAATGGGTAGGTAGGTGGCCTTACACTGCGGAATGGAAGAGACATTGTACATCACTACTAAGCAGGAAGTATCACCCGCCTATGTAATGAGCAAATATGGCTTCCCCAGTACATGCTGCAGGCTCGGTCTGTACTTCCCCCGCATTACAGGGCAGTGACTACTTACCTCTAGTGATGGGTAAGTAATGTATTATCATGAATATATGTATGAAGTATAATCACCGACTTAGTAGTTCATTACAAAGTTCCTGATAATTGTATGGTCACCCCTCCCCCTCCACCTATTTCTGGGGGATTATGGATGTCTGTGGGAACATGGTCCAAGTGAAAAACAAGTATAGATCAATGTTTAAATATAGAATTTTTGAATCCCCATTTCTTTTTATTTTTCTCATTTATAAATTGCTGACATTTTAGCCAATTATATTGATTTAAATTTAGGCTGCATAGAATCAGTGATGTTTAAATGTCTTTTAGGGACGTTTTATTGGTAATGGAACGCCATCACTAGTCCAGACTCTTCTCCTCCTGGTAGCAAACAAGCTGCAAAGAAGGTCCATTGTAATCCGAATGGAAGCAGCGGTCTCTCTGCAGCAGTCCATTATGGCTCCTGCTGCTGCATCAGCCAAATAACTGCACAATCTGAGAGCCAGGGGCTTTGCTGATTTCACATTTCCTGAACCAGCTGAATTTGGGCACTGGGGTGAAAATTTATTTGCAAGCATGCCCTTCAGCCAAGACAGAAGACCGCCCAGTGATGGCAAAGAACTGGAGGACTTATTGGGACCCAATAGCACAGACTGGCACTGGTGGTAAAATGCCCAAACATTGCACCCTGTAGCACCCAATCATAAATTAAACCTAAAGCCAGAAGGTCAGTATGGCAGCCAGGAAATTGGTATTTTCTGATGATCAGCAATGGCATTGCTGTGTTTTGTTCACCGCTGAGGTCCTGTTATGGGTCAGTGATAGGTCTGCCAGCCTACAGGTGATTGCTTGTGTCAGCAGGAATGGGGAGCAGAGTTCCCCTCATTGCACAGATATTTGAGATCTGCTCATGTGTATGGGTTAAACTTCTGCAGAACAAACCATGCAGCCAGGCAGCAGCAACATGAGTGCATAGCACCATCTAGTGGCAATTAATGCCTAATGACATGTGCTGTATGTTCATGCATTATAAAGGTGGCATGAGTACATAGCACCATCTAGTGGCAATGAATGCATAATGACATGTGCTGTATGTTCATGCATTATAGAGGTGGTAAGAGTACATAGCACCATCTAGTGGCAATCAGTGCATAATGACATGTGCTGTATATTCATGCATTACATTGGTGACATGAGCATAGCGCCATCTGGTGGTAATTAATGCATAATGATATGCGCTACTTATTCCTGCATTACACTTGTGGCAAGAGCATATCGCCATCTGGTGGCTGCTATGCATAAAAACATGTACTGTATATTTCTGCGTAGCACTGTTACAGTTGCATAGCGTCATCTGCTGGCTATGTGCATAATGACATGTACTGTATATTACAGCATTACACTGGTGGCATTGGTACAGCGCCATCTCGTGGCTAATATGTATATTGACATGTGATGTATATTACACTGGTGGCAGAGCTGGATTTGTACTTTTTTTCCCATTGAACAGTTAACTTGAGGGGCAAATATGGGAGATCGGCTATAATAGTGGAGAGATAATGGTGGAGCCATGATAGTTGTGGGCAGAACAGCCCCATGCTAAGCACTTTCATGTACTAAATTCATAATATGACAGCCCTGATGAATGTACAAATGCCGTTCCTAGTGGCCATGGCATCCTAGTTCATGGCATAGGTGGCCTTTTGAGAAATTCATGTTCTATTACTTGTTGACCATAGTCATGTCACTTACTGTCCCCCAGTGGGTCTCACAATTTCCCTACCCTAGTCATGTCATTAGCACAGTTTAAGGTCAATTTTTTGTGGTAAGCCAATTATCCTAACTGCATGTTTTTAGAATGTGGGAAGAAATTGGAGTACCGGGAGGAAACCCACACAAACAGGGAGAGAATTTACAAACCTCATGCAGATATGTCCTAGTCAAGATTTAAACCTGGGACCCAGCGCTGCAAAGATCAGTGCTAACCACTGAGCCACCATGCTGACCAGAACCAAGTTATACTTTATTACCGAACAAAACAGAACAATATGTAGCATGGGGATATCTAGACATAACTGATAACCCCTAGCAGTTAATTTAAAGCAACTCTTTTGCCATTTCTATTTAATTTGTGAAGTGCTACAAAGTGACAAATATATTTACCACTATAGTGGCCCCTTTATTTCAACTAACAAATGCAAATCATGGCAATACATTAAATGCCTAAAAAACCAAGCTATGGATCACAATCCTAACTCCTGTGTGTAAAAAAAAACAATTTATTAGATGACATACAAAATCAAATGGTATGTTCTCAAAACCTCAAAGAATAAGTGAAACACCTTGATCCATAAATATTTCCCATACTAAAAATTCAAGTAAGTAAAATGAAATTATGTGTCCTATTTCTAATACCTGAACAAGTGCTGACCCGTGACACTGATAAGCAACCCTTCTTCTTATTCATGAGTTTCATTTGTTTTTACTCCACGGCATTGTTTGTTTGTTTTTGTTTGGTTACGTTTTTTTGTTTGTTAATTGTTGAATGTTTCTTGGATAGGATCCATCGATTTCTCACAGATTGTATAACAAACCAGTATATGATGTTTGATCAATGACAGCAAATATTTACCAATATCAATTTTATTATAGAGTGTATACTGTTCATTTCATTCATGTGTATTTGTATTACTCTGGGATTATATGTTTATCTTTGTTGGAAAACCCAAATAAAGATATGCTAAAAACAAAAACACTTCTCCCTATACTTACTCATAACAACATATAGCTGTGACCTAATGCCCAAAAATTATAGATACCAACTCCAAACTTTCATCAGTGAAGCTGGGTGATCCAGCAAACCTGGAAGGGATCTGGTCCAGGATTCCAAACATTTAAAAGCAAATCCATTCCAGGTTTGCTGGATCACCCAGCTTCACTGATGAAAGTTTATTCTCTCACGTTTTTGAGAACTTTAATAAATCAGGCCTATTGAATCAGACTGTACCACAATGGTGAGTTTAGCTCCCCCATTCAGCTGCATATAACCATCATTCCAGTGACGGTGTTCCTCGTGTTATGGCGGGGCTCCGGAAGGAAGTTGCACTCCATTTTAAGAACCAGGTGTAAACAGACATATATAAATAGTATGGCACCAAAAATAGTTTTTTTTTAGGGATTTTCTATATCACAATTAATACCACTACCTACCTAATGTGTAATGATTTTGTATGAAATTGCCTTGCTTGCATTGACATTTTACCTTTTACATGTTGATGTCTAGTATTAGTAATTAGGAGATGACACGAAATCTCATAATATTAAATTACTGGTTGCCAAGCCTATGTGTCGTATATCATAAAGAGAAAAGGAGAGTCAGACAGCTTTTTGTGGCAACAAAAATTTAGTTTACTTCTTTCAGCATTCAAGGCTAGACAGAGCCCAACTGAGTTATATACAAACACATAAAGATAATATAATGTAATATATTAGACATACTACAGTACCAGTTTTAGTGATCAGAATAGGTGATAGCACAAATCATATTTTTGTCTCACCCGACGCGTTTTGCCATTTGACCGATATAATATGCAGCGCTGTACAAAGTCCATAGTCATGTGACCAGCTGTCCCTCAAAAGGTGCTCACAATCTAATGTCCCTACCATAGTCATATGTCATTAATACAGTCTAATATCCCTTATTCTATAGTCAATATTACAGATGATGGCGGTCTCCCTTTATTCTGAACTACACGTATTGGTCTAAAAGGACAGTGATTTACTAGGGATAAATATATGCTTTGATGACAGTCTCCTGAAAACTCCAAGGGAGTAAGGACAAATATTAAAAATTGAACACTATTGTGGAAGATTGACCTGGGATACTGCTATCTCTGTGAGTTGTGGTTTTAACTCCGCTTTCTACCTGCCTCCATACCAGGTGATAAAGTGCACCTGTAATTGAATAGCTTTTGTGCTGATACACCTTTTATCTGTACTAATTACATCCCTGAGGAAGCGGACATAGTCTGGGAAATGCGTCGGATGATCCCTACATATGTAATGTGTACAATGTATTCAGCTCATGTATGTTATGATGTTATTTAACTTTCCCTGATTTTTCACAATGGAAAGAGACGTATGATTTAAATACATTTTTTAAAAATTATGTAAATAAAGTATGACCATTTTATGATATCCAACTGCCGTTAAAGTCCCATATTTCGATATTTTTGATACTCATGATTTAAAAACCTAGGGAGGTGCAAAGTGTGCCACTGCCCCCTCCTTAACCAACAGGGGCCCCCACAAGTTCTGCACAGGGGCCCACGGCTGGCTATGTCAGACACCGACCTCTACCATAGTCATATGTCATTATTACAGTCTAAGGGTATTTTTTAGGAGAAGCCAAGTAAACATATTGACATGATTTTGGGATGTGCGAGGAAACCCATAGGGAAAACATACAAACTCCATGCAGATAATGTCCTGGGCAAGACTTGAACCACGGACCTAGTGCGGAGTGCTTGCCATGAATGCATAAATATGAATTACTCACATTGCTTACAAACAAATATTTCCCAAATGAGGAATATTAAATGCATTCTTTACCTATCATCAGGTTGGGGTATATTGTAGTGAAACCCTATTTTTCTCTTAATATGTAATTGTGTTGGACTTATAGATATCTAAATAAGGAAGGCATTTACAGGCACAAATCATGCCATATTACATTGAACATGCATACTAACCTATAGAACATTTTTAATGAAGTGAATTGTCTGGTAGCAGGGTCTCTTTTAGGTGTTGGACTTGCAGTTTTATCTATTGGCCACTAGATGTCTCTATTGTACATTCGAATATTCTGTACCAGATGCTTAGAAATAAAGAGAACCTGTCATGGGTTCCCTGCTACAACTCATGTCCAGAAATCAATGCTGCCACTGGCTACAGGACAGAAACATGTTGTCCATTACTACTGAATAGGACAGGTAAAGCTGCCAGTAAGCAGTCCCTTTAAAACCTTCTGCTGCTTGTGGGAGAGGTTGCAAATTTTCCAAGTGCTTGCACATAAGGCTGAGCTTTATGTGCAAGGAAAATATTTAGACTTAGGACCTAGGAAAGATTTCTAACAGGGACTATAATTGTCCAGTAGTGGTGACAACCTTTGGATTTCCTTTTGCTTTCTGTGCCAGTTGTCATCAGGACAACACTGATAGTAAATACCCCATTAGGATAGATTTTAACCCTTCCAAACCAAGAAATGAATGCTTTGGCTGTAGATGGCCTTTAATATGGATTGACTACCAGTCAGGGCTGTCATTTTTTTTTTACCTTTACCTGTTAGATATTAAATAAACAGAAAATAGTTATAGGGTGACAACTGTCCCCCCATTGTGCTCCTGC